>NC_041214.2:16958273-16968522 GCF_002837175.3 Physeter macrocephalus
TCTGTTTTTGTGCCAGTACCATATTGTCTTGATTACTGTAGCTTTGTAGTATAGTCTGAAGTCAGGGAGTCTGATTCCTCCAGCTCCATTTATTCCCCTTAAGACTGCTTTAGCCATTTGGGGTAGTAGAGTCATTTTCACAATGTTGATTCTTCCAATCCAAGAACATGGTATATCTCTCCATCTGTTTGTATCATCTTTAATTTCTTTCATCAGTGTCTTATAGTTTTCTGCATACAGGTCTTTTGTCTCCCTAGGTAGGTTTATTCCTAGGTATTTTATTCTTTTTGTTGCAGTGGTAAATGGGAGTGTTTCCTTAGTTTCTCTTTCTGATTTTTCATTGTTGGTGAACAGGAATGCCAGAGATGTCTGTCAATTAATTTTGTATCCTGCAACCTTACCAAATTCATTGATAAGTTCTAGTAGTTTTCTGGTGGCATCTTTAGGATTTTCTATGTATAATATCATGTCAGCTGCAAACAGTGACAGTTTTACTTCTTTTCCAATTTGAATCCCTTTTCTTTCTTTTTCTTCTCTGACTGCCATGGCTAGGACTTACAAAACTATGTTGAATAATAGTGGTGAGAGTGTACATCCTTGTCTTGTTCCTCATCTTAGTGGAAATGCTTTCAGTTTTCACCTTTGAGTATGATGCTTGTTGTGGGTTTGTCCTATATGGCCTTTATTATGTTAAGGTCGGTTCCTTCTATGCTCATTTTCTGCAGAGTTTTTATCATAAATGTGTGTTGAATTTTGTCAAAAGCTTTTTCTGCATCTATTGAGATGATCACATGCTTTTTAATCCTTAATTTGTTAATATGGTGTATCACATTGTTTGATTTGCATATATTGAAGAATCCTTGCATCCCTGGGATAAATCCCACTTGATCATGGTGTATGATCCTTTTAATGTGCTGGATTCTGTTTGCTAGTATTTTTTTCAGGATTTTTGCATATATGTTAATCAGTGATATTGGTCTATAATTTTCTTTTTGGGATATCTTTTTCTGGTTTTGGTATCAGGGTGATGGTGGCTTCGTAGAATGAATTTGGGAGTGTTTCTCCCTCTGCAATTTTTTGGAAGAGTTTGAGAAGGATGGGTGTTAGTTCTTCTCTAAATGTTTGATAGAATTCACCTGTGAAGCCACCTGGTCCTGGACTTTTGTTTATGGGAAGATTTTTAACTATGGTTTCAGTTCCATTACTTGTGATAGGTCTGTTTATATTTTCTAGTTCTTCCTGGTTCAGTCTTGGAAAATGGTACCTTAACAAGAATTTGTCCATTTCTTTGTGGCTATCCATTTTATCGTCATATGGTTGTTTGTAGTAGTCTCTTATAATCCTGTGTATTTCTGCACTGTCAGTCGTGATTTCTCCTTTCTCATTTCTAATTTTATTGATTTGAGTGCTCTCCCTTTTTTTCTTGATGAATCTGGCTAAGGGTTTATCAATTTTGTTTATCTTCTCAAAAAACCAGCTCCTAGTGGTACTGATCTTTGCTATTGTTTTCTTCATTTCTATATCATTTATTTCTGCTCTGATTTTTATGATTTCTTTCCTTCTATGGACTTTGGGTTTTCTTTGTTCTTTCTCTAGTTGTTTTAAGTGTAGGGTAGATTGTTTATTTGAGATTTTTCTTGTTTCTTGAGGTGAGATTGAATTGCTATAAACTTCCCTCATAGAACTACTTTTGCTGTGTCCCATAGGTTTTGGGTCATCATGTTTTCATTGTCATTTTTTTCTATGTATTTTAAAATTTCTTCTTTGATTTCTTCAGTGATCTCTTGGTCACTTAGTAGCGCACTATTTAGCCTCAATGTATTTGTGATTTTTACGGGGTTTTTTTTCCCTGTAATTGATTTCCAATCTCCTAGCATTGTGGTCAGAAAAGATGCTTGATATGATTTCAATTTTCTTAAATTTTCTGAAGCTTGATTTGTGACCCAAGATGTGATCTATCCTGGAGAATGTTCCGTGTGCATTTGAGAAGAAAGTGTATTCTGCCACTTTTATGTATTGAGGTGCTCCTATGTTGGGTGCATAAATATTTACAATTGTTATATCTTCTTCATGGATCGATCCCTTGATCATTATGTAGTGTCCTTCTTTGTCTCTTGTAATAGTTTTTATTTTAAAGTCTATTTTGTCTGATATGAGTATTGCTACTCCAGCTTTCTTTTGATTTCCATTTGCATGGAATATCTTTTTCCATCCCTTCACTTTCAGTATGTATATGTCCCTAGGTCTGAAGTTTGTCCTTGTAGACAGAATATATATGGGTCTTATTTTTGTATCCATTCAGCCAGTCTGTGTCTTTTGGTTGGGGCATTTAATTCATTTACATTCAAGGTTATTATTGATATGTATGTTCCTATGACCATTTTCTTAATTGTTTTGTGTTTGTTTTTGTGTGTCTTTTCCTTCTCTTGTGTTTCTTGCCTAGAGAAGTTTCTTTAGCATTTGTTGTAAAGCTGGTTTGGTGGTGCCGAATTCTCTTAACTTTTGCTTGTCTGAAAAGCTTTTGATTTCTCCATCAAATCTGAATGAGATCCTTGCTGGGTAAAGTAATCTTCATTGTACGTTTTTCTCTTTCATCACTTTAAATACATCCTGCCACTCCCTTCTGGCCTGCAGTTTCTGCTTAAAAATCGGCTGATAACCTTATGGGTATTCCTATGTAAGTTATTTTTTGGTTTTCCCTTGCTGTTTTTAGTATTTTTTCTTTGAATTTAATTTTTGTTAGTTTGATTAATATGGATCTTGGTGTGTTTCTCCTATGGCTTATCCTGTATGGGACCCTCTGTGCTTCCTGGACTTGACTGACTATTTGGTTTTCCCTTGCTGTTTTTAGTATTTTTTCTTTGAATTTAATTTTTGTTAGTTTGATTAATATGGATCTTGGTGTGTTTCTCCTATGGCTTATCCTGTATGGGACCCTCTGTGCTTCCTGGACTTGACTATTTCCCTTCCCATGTTAGGGAAGTTTTTGATTATAATCTCCTCAAATATTTTCTCAGACCCTTTCTTTTACTCTTCTTATTCTGGGACACCTACAATTTGAATGTTGGCGTGTTTAGTGTTGTCCCAGAGGTCGCTGAGGTTGTCTTCTATTCTTTTTTCTTTATTCTGCTCTTGGAGTCTGTAGGTTGTTGGGTAGAGCTGGGTCTTGGTGCTGAGATGAGGACCTCCGTGAGACCTCACTCCAATGAATATTCCCTGGGGTCTGAGGTTCTCTGTTAGTCCAGTGGTTCAGATTCGGAGCTCCCACCACAGGAGCTTTGCCTGACCCCTGGCTTGTGGACCAAGATCCCCCAAGTCAAATGGTGTGGCAAAAAAAAAAAAAAAGAAAAAAAGAATAACAAAAAAGTCAAAAATAAAATTAGACTAGGAAACTAACAGATATGTTAGAAAGAATATAAAAATAAAAATACAGATGACTCAACAACCAGGAGGTACATCAGTAACACAATAGCCAAAAAGAGGACGAGGGAAAAGAAAAAAAAAAAAGAAAGAAAAAAGGGGGGAGGGAAGGCCTTGGCTGTGGAGGGTGGGGCCTAAGCAAGGGTGAGGTTTGGGTGGTGGGTGTGGTCTATGCTTAGGACCCACAGGGCTGGAAAAGGCCCTGAGTGCTGTGGGGGGTGGGGCTTACACTCAAGGAACAGAAGGGGCCCAGGCGTGCCCCAACCCCTGGTCTCAAAGGGCAGAGGACCTCACCTGGGAGCCCAGCAGGCTTCCTGGCCTCGAGTGGGCAGTGCAAATTCCCTCCTCTCCTCTGGTCCTGGAGGGCCCCTCCCGCCTGCCTCTCCTGATCTCCCCAGCCTCTCGCCTATGCCCCTAAGGATCCACTCGGCCTGGAGGGGGCCTTGGAGAGCAGGGGACAGGCCTGGAAGCTCAGCAGTCTCCCCAGACCTGAGTGGGTGGGGAAATCCCCCTCCACTCCTCTCCTGCTCCTCCCAGAGGGTCCCTCCTGCCTGCCTCTCCTGTTCTCCCCTCCGCCTCCTTCCTATGCCCCCAGGACCAATGCAGTGGTGGGGGGAGGGGTGTCCTTGGAGAGCAGGGGATTGGCCTGGGAACTCAGCAGGTTCCCCAGGCCCAAGTGGGTGGGGCAATCGCCCTCTGCTTCTCTCCCACTCCTCCAAGAGGGTCCCTCCCGCCTGCCTCTCCTGACTCCCCGGCCTCAGGGGTGCCGATCCTGTCTGGCCTCCACTTCTCCTCCCCCCTCCGTCCCCCCACATCCTACCGGTTTACTTTGGGGTTCCTCCCATCTCCTTGGGTGTCAGGGTCCCCCACCAGCAGTGGGTAGATGCCTTGTCGTGGGGAGAGGCTAACTCCGCATCTTCCCACATCGCCATCTTGACTCCACCCTTAAAATATACATAGTAGTTTGTATCTCTTAATCCCATACATTATTTTGCCCCTCCCCACTTCTTTATCCCCACTGGCAACCACTAGTTTGTTTTCTATATCCATGATTGTGTTTCTGTTTTACTATATACATTCGTTTTATTTTTTAGTTTCCACACACAAGTCATAAAATAGAGTATTTCTCTTTCTCTGTCTGACTTACTTCACTAGCATAATACCCACCAGGTCCATCCATGTTGTTGCAAATGGTAGGATTTCATTCTCTTTTATGGTTGAGTAATATTCCATTGGATTTATATATCACATCTTCTTTATCCATTCATTTGTTGATGGACACTCAGGTTGCTGCCTTATCTGGCAATAATAAATAATGCTGCTATGCGGTGCATCTATCTTTTCAAATTCATGTTTTCACTTTTTTCTGGATATATACCCAGGAGTGGGATTGCTGGATCACATGGTAGCTCTATTTTTAGTTTTTTGAAGAACCTCAATACTGTCTTCCATAGTGGCTGCACCAATTTACAGTCCCACCAACAGTGTACAAGGGTTCCTGTTTCTCCATATCCTTACCAACATTTGTTATTTTTATACTTTTTGATAATAGCCATTCTGACTGGTGTGAGGTGATATCTCGTTGTTTTGACGTGCATTTCTCTAATAATTAGTGATGTTGAGCATCTTTTAATGTGCCTATTAGCCATCTGTTTGTCTTCTTTGGAAGGGTGTCTATTCAGTTCTTCTGCCCATTTTTTGATTGAGTTGTTTGGTTTTTTGATATTGAGTTGTATGGGCTGTTTATATATTTTGGATATTAACCCTTTGTCGGTAATATCATTTGCAAATGTTTCCTCCCTTTCAGTAAGTTGTCTTTTCATTTTTCAATGGTTTCCTTTGTTGGGCAAAATCTTTTCAGTTTTGTCAATGGTTTCCTTTGCTGTGCAAAATCTTGGTCAAGTTTATTCCTAGGTATTTTATTCTTTTTGATGTGATTTTAAACAGGATTTTTTTTTGGTTTCTTTTTCTGACAGTTCATTATTAGTGTATAGAAAAGCAGATTTCTGTATATTAATTTTGTATCCTGCAACTTTACTGAATTTACTTATTAGTTCTAATAGTTTTTTGTGGACACTTTAGGGTTTTCTATACATACTAGCATGTCATCTGCAAACAGTGACAGTTTTACTTCTTCCCTTCCAAATTGGATGCTTTTTATTTTTTCTAGCCTCATTGCTGTGGCTAGGACTTCCAATACTAGGTTAAATAGTGGTGAGTGGGCATCCTTGTATTGTTCCTGAATTTAGAGGAAAGGCTTTCAGCTTTTCAACATTGAGTGTGATGTTAGCTGTGGGTTTGTCACAAATGGCCTTTATTATGTTGAGATATGTTCCCTTTATACCAACTTTGATGAGAGTTTTTATCATGAAGGGATGTTGAATTTTGTCTAATGCTTTTTCTATGTCTATTGAGATGATTGTGTGATTTTTGTCCTTCCTTTTATTAATGTGGTGTATCACATTGATTGATTTGTGAATATTGAACCATCTTTGCATTCTTAGAATAAATCCCACTTGATCATGGTGCAAAATCCATTTTATATATTGTTGTATTTGGTTTGCTAACATTTTGTTGAGGATTTTTGCATCTATATTCATCACCAATATTTGCTTGTAATTTTCTTTATTTGTAGTGTTTTTGGTTTTGGTATCAGGGTAATCATGGCCATGAGAATGAATTTGGGAGTGTTCCATCCTCTTCAATTTTTTAGAAGTTTGAGGATAGGTATTAGCTCTTGTTTATATGTTTGGTAGAACGCCCCTGTGAAGCTCTCTAGTCCTGGACTTTTGTTTGCTGGGAGGCTTTTTTTTTTTTTTTTTTTTTTTAACAGATTCAATTTCACTACACACGATCAGTCTGTTCAGATTGTCTGTTTCTTCTTGATTCAGTCTTGGCAGGTTGTATGTTTCTAGAAATTTGTCCATTTCTTCCAGGTTGTCCAATTTGTTGGCATGTTAACTCTTTGTAGTATTCTCATGATATTTTTGTATCTCTGTGCTATCAATTGTTATTTCTCCTCTTTCATTTCTTATTTTGTTTTTCTGGGTCCCCTCTTTTCTTCTTGGTGAGTTTGGCTAGAGGTTTATCAATTTCGTTTGTCCTTTCAAAACAACCAGCTTTTAGTGTCATTGATCTTTTCTATTGTTTTTTGGTCTCTTATTTACTTCCTCTTTGATCTTTATTATTTCCTTCCTTCTGCTGACCTTGGGCTTTGTTTGTTCTTCTTTTCCTATCTCCTTTAGATGGCAAATTAGGTTGTTTATTTGAGATTTTTCTTGTTTCTTGAGAAAGGCCTGTATCACTACAAATTTCCCTCTTAAAACTATTTTTGTTTCATTTCATAGATTTTGGAAAGTTGTTTCCATTTTCATTTCTCTTTAGGTGTTTTCTGATTTCCTTTTTGATTTCTTTATTGACCCACTGGTTTTTTAGCAACATGTTATTTACTCTCCATGTGTTTGTGCTTTTCCCATTTTTCTTTCTGTAATTCATTTCTAATTTCATATGGTTGGGGTCAGAAAAAATGCTTGATATAATTTCTATCCTCTTAAATTTGTTGAGGCTTATTTTGTGGCCTAGGATGTGATCTATCCTGAAGAATGTTCCATGAGCACTTGAAAAGAATGTGCTTTCTGCTGTTTCTGGATGGAATTTCCTGTAGATATGTATTAAGAACAACTGGTATATTGTGTCATTTAAGACCACTGTTGTAAAAGGCCATTTTGATTTCATTTTAAAGTTATGATATTATGGTCTTCTGCTCAAAACCTAGGAGTGTTATTTAAGAAACAAAACCAAAACTAGTACTGTGGAGACTACATGAGGTGGTACTGCCTCAGGACATTCAGTGTGATGAGGGAGGTCATTTTGCACTCATTCATTCATTCATTCATTCATCCACCCACTCATTGTTACTATGTATCTTCTGTGTGAAAGGTTCTGAGTATTGACGCAAATAAATTTGCAGCACTATCTTTTTTTAACAGTTTATATCTGACAGGATTTATTCCCCTATGATACAGATAAACTGAGATTTTAATCTGTCACTAACCCACAAATTTTTTTCTAACAGTTTTAAATATATTATT
The DNA here is from genome assembly GCF_002837175.3 of Physeter macrocephalus. NCBI lineage: Eukaryota > Metazoa > Chordata > Mammalia > Artiodactyla > Physeteridae > Physeter > Physeter macrocephalus. The sequence goes on from NC_041214.2 coordinate 16,965,785, forward strand.
GAAGTTTCAGCATTAAACTATATTGAGAAATAAATTTAGACATTCCTTTATTTTTAGGACTTTTGCTGTATGCTTAAAAATTATATCTATAAATCAAACTGCCTTATATTTCAGAGGATTACTAAAGAAATGAAATCTAGAATATCTGTGAACCAACATTGTGGAATATGTTATTAATATTTCTCATTTATCCCATACCATTTTGTACTGTGAATTACCTTTAAGGCCATGAAAACCATTCAAACTGAAACATTGTTTTTAGAGAAGGGAAAGACTCAAGAGGAATCCATTGTCAATGTAATTCCAATTTTATTCTCAAAGAAGACTACATCTTTGGAAGTGCCCTATAGAGCCCACATAGATCGAACAGTGACACTTCATTGGAAGACAGTCACATTTGTCATCTGATTATCACTAATTTTTTTCTTTACCTTACAAATTCCTTGAAAGCCCTTGAAAACCTTATTGCTACTGAGGAACGTGCCTATTGTCCCCTAAAGTAAAGGAAAATACAAAACATTGATGCATGTCAGAAAGTATAGGAGTCTAATTTCTCACAAGTTTGACTTCCTATTGAAATTAATTTGAGATTTAGTGAATATTTTTTAATTTAAGAAGACATAGTTTAAACACCACTCATATATACACTGAATGAAAATAATGAGACCACAGACTATGATGCTCTCATCAATGAAGGTCAATTTTGTTTCAACTTAAAAAAATTAAATAAATATGAAATGTGTAAATCAAGTATAAGGAATTAGACTTTAGCAATATCTATTGGGTTTCCCATTTTGTTTTCTTTATATTTATCTTTATATGTTGCACTCAGATTTCAGTTTACCATGAATTTTATGATAAAAGAGATAAAGGAGAGTAATAAAAACAAATAAAACAGATATCACCAAAAAAATGAGACCCCCAAGGGGAAACCAAATACATATAGAAGATAATTAATTTACTAAGTACATATATATTGAGTGTTCTGTATTCAAGGTACTATCTTCACCATTACATGGAAATATAAATATGAAGAACTAAAAATCTCCACCATCCCAGTGTATATTTCTGTTGACAGATAAGAGAGATAAGCAAATAGACATAAATTCCAGAGGATACTGAGTTTGTTGTAATGTCTCCTAAAATTCAAATAAATATTAGAGCCTCCAGTATACTTTCTCAAACAACTTTATAAAGTTCTTCCCCTTTATAGTGCGTAACACAATTTGCGCTTATTTGTTGACTTGTATGTCTTTTACAAATATCTATTACCCTTTTTAGGATGTAAGTTCCAATAGGACAAGAATCATCACTATTTGGCTGGCCCATCTTTTCTCAGCACCTTGCATAATATGTAGCACAGGAAAGCACTCAATAAATTTTTTGAATGAATGACTAAATAAGTGAATTCTAGAAGAATGATGACAGTACATTTATTTGAAGAAATACTATGTAACAATAAAAATAACCATAATGGTAAGGGTAATCATGTTGAAAATATTAACATTTAGAGGAAAAAAAATCAAACAGTGGTAGAAAATTGAACACAAAAGTAAGCTCCAATATGTAAAAATAGATGCTTATAAAGAGAAAATATTTAAAATGTGTCCTGAAGGTTTTCTTTGTTTGGCAAAATATGAAATAATTTTCTTTTACATTCTTCTCTATATTTTTCAAATTTTAAAAAAATAACCAGATTTTCCATTTCAGATAATGAATTAGAAAAAAGATATGTTGAATGTTGTTGACAATAGGTCCATCATAAAGTTTTTGGGAGGTTTTGATGAGACTGTAAACAGATTAAAGGAAATAATGGCTAAAGAGAAAATAATCTGTATGTTAACCCTACCCTCTGTTTAGGGTAGAGCTTGGTTCTGACTCCAGAAGGTGCAGGACCTTCAACATTAGGGGTTAAGACTATTTTTTTTTTTAAAGGCTTATATTTTTAATAGTCTCAAAAACCTATTTAACCACCTAGTCATTTTATTTAGTAAATTTTAACCCATAAATAAAATTAGATTTAATTCATAGATCATTTGATTTAGATTTATTTAATAGGCAAGTTTGAATTTTTCACTCAACACATAATGAAGTAGTCTTAATAGTTGTAAAAGTTCAAATAGAACTACTATTCTTATACCCAGTATCCTTGTTTTCCTGAGAGAGACAAAAAATAGTATGTGCATTTCCATTTCTCTAGGAGGTGGGTCAAAAAGGATCTTGCTGTGATTTATGTCATAGAGTGTTCTGCCTATGTTTTCCTCTAAGAGTTTGATAGTTTCTGGCCTTATATTTAGGTCTTTAATCCATTTTGAGTTTATTTTTGTGTATGGTGTTAGGGAGTGTTCTAATCTCATACTTTTACATGTAGCTATCCAGTTTTCCAAGCACCACTTATTGAAGAGGCTGTCTTTTCTCCACTGTATATTCTTGCCTACTTTACCAAAAATAAGGTGACCATATGTGCATGGGTTTATCTCTGGGCTTTCTATCCTGTTCCATTGATCTATATTTCTGTTTTTGTGCCAGTACCATACTGTCTTGATTACTGTAGCTTTGTAGTATAGTCTGAAGTCAGGGAGCCTGATTCCTCCAGCCCCATTTTTCGTTCTCAAGATTGCTTTGCTATTCGGGGTCTTTTGTGTTTCCATACAAATTGTGAAAATTTTTGTTCTAGTTCTGTAAAAAATGCCAGTGGTAATTTGATAGGGATTGCATTAAATCTGTAGATTGCTTTG
>NC_041214.2:16973821-16974381 GCF_002837175.3 Physeter macrocephalus
TCTTTAATCCATTTTGAGTTTATTTTTGTGTATGGTGTTAGGGAGTGTTCTAATCTCATACTTTTACATGTAGCTATCCAGTTTTCCAAGCACCACTTATTGAAGAGGCTGTCTTTTCTCCACTGTATATTCTTGCCTACTTTACCAAAAATAAGGTGACCATATGTGCATGGGTTTATCTCTGGGCTTTCTATCCTGTTCCATTGATCTATATTTCTGTTTTTGTGCCAGTACCATACTGTCTTGATTACTGTAGCTTTGTAGTATAGTCTGAGGTCAGGGAGCCTGATTCCTCCAGCTCCATTTTTCGTTCTCAAGATTGCTTTGGCTATTCGGGGTCTGACCTAAATAGACACTTCTCCAAAGAAGATATACAGATTGCCAAGAAACATATGAAAGAATGCTCAACATCATTAATCATTAGAGAAATGCAAATCAAAACTACAATGAGATATCATCTCACACTGGTCAGAATGGCCATCATCAAAAAATCTACAAACAATAAATGCTGGAGAGGGTGTGGAGAAAAGGGAACCCTCTTGCACTGTTGGTGGGAATGT
>NC_041214.2:16975018-16989760 GCF_002837175.3 Physeter macrocephalus
GCCCGCGTACCGCAAAAAAAAAAAAAAAAAAAAAAAAAAAAAAACGAAATTGAGTTATTTGTAGTGAGGTGGATGGACCCAGAGTCTGTCATACAGAGTGAAGTAAGTCAGAAAGAGAAAAACAAATACTGGATGCTAACACATATATATGGAATCTAAGAAAGAAAGAAAAAAAAAAGGTCATGAAGAATATAGGGGTAAGACGGGAATAAAGACACAGACCTACTAGAGAATGGACTTGAGGATATGGGGAGGGGGAAGGGTAAGCTGTGACAAAGTAAGAGAGTGGCATGGACATATATACACTACCAAACGTAAAATAGATAGCTAGTGGGAAGCAGCCGCATAGCACAGGGAGATCAGCTCGGTGCTTTGTGACCACCTAGAGGGGTGGGATAGGGAGGGTGGGAGGGAGGGAGACGCAAGAGGGAAGAGATATGGGAACATATGTATATGTATAACTGATTCACTTTGTTATAAAGCAGAAACTAACACACCATTATAAAGCAATTATACTCCAATAAAGATGTTAAAAAAAATAGTATGTGCACTCAAATTCTAGGAAATTTAGTAAGATTTACTAGGAATAAACTACCAAGAACAGTTAGCTAGTGGTCTCCTTTCCTTCATCATTATGATATGAAAAATTTTAAACACACCACAAAATTGAAATTACTTTACAGCGAAAACCTATATACCTACATTTATACTTGCCATTAACATTTTATTTTACTTATCACCTATCCATCTAACTAGCCATCCTTCTAAAATCCATCAGTCCAACAAAGTCCTACTTTTTGATACATTTCAAACAAATGTCACATTTCTCTCTACATATTACAGCACACATTGTTAATCAGGATTAAATATTCATATTTTCTTTTTATATAACACTTTCACATAATAAAATGGGCAAATCTTAGTTGTAAATTTATTCATTTATGTCAATGTTACACTTGTATAACCCATATCTCTATTACCATCACCCCACATGTCCCCTTCCGGTCAATCTTTACCTCTGTTCCCTGAGAGAAGTATATTTCTTTATGCTATAGATTAGTTTTGACTAGAATTTTATATCGATGTAATGAGGCAGTATGTACTCTTTTGGATAAGGTTGCATTCACTCAGCATAATGGTTTTGAGATTCATCAATATTGTTATGTATCAGTGACAAATTCTTCTTTATTGCCAAGTAGTATTACATTATATGATTATACTAGAGTTTGTTAATTCATTCTCCTGTTGTTAGATCATGGACTATTTCCAGTTCATAGCTATTATGAATAAAGTTAATATTGGAGTTGATTCGTTGGAACTGCCTTGATGATGATTTTTAATAACAGAGTGGACTCCAGTGGTTTGATTATGAAGCAACAGACATGAGGCAAGTGTACTAAAGAATGGGTAAGAAGAGGTACACATGGAGAGGTATAGATCATTATGGGAAAATTTTCCTTGTCTGACATGTTCAGAAGAGACAATACAGATTAGGTAACAGTTTTCTGAACCCGTGAACATAAATCCTTCCAGTCTCCACTTATTATTGCTCAGAGGATTTTGACAGAAAGAACAAAACCAAACAAATAATAATAATAAAGATGTTGGTGATTGTTTGAGATTGTGGAGTAGCAATCTTTGGGATATGAGGGGAGGGTTTTCTAAGAAGGCATCCAAAGTGCAAGGTGTTTCCTATCATTGCCACAGTCACAACTCCTGGCTTTGGACAGACCTCTTATCAACTAATTAGCAGAAAACCCCAAAGAGGCTTGGCCACTTAACTGTTGGGGAGCTTTGGGGTCCTTTTGATGTCTGCTCTTGGCATGCCAAAGGGTAATTCACACAAAGATAAAAAGCATTCATGGCACTAAAAGGCTATTCTTAATAGATTAAAGCTTCATAGCTGGTTCAATGACAAAGGTCTTTCAATACATATTTTCTTTCTCCTCTAGAGTAAATATGCAATCATTCTCTGTAAATAATAAGGGAAAATTACACCAGTAGAAAGGAAACAAGAGTTTTATTATTAAAAGGCAAATGAAACAGAATGAGGTGAAATGAAATGCCCAAGATCATAGGAATATATGCTTTGCTAGAATAAATTTAATTTCTTTTCCTCAATATCCTTTTATTCAAATTTTAAAATACTGGATGCCTTTCCCATAGGCTCTTGTTCTGTAGGTGGCCTGGGTGTTATTTACTCTCGAGAACACTCTTCTTCCAGATTGACTTCCTTCTTTTAGCTATAGACAAGGTTATCACCAAAAAGGAAATGTAAATGTTCTCTCATCTTGCAGGCGGAATGTGAGGCAATGGAAGGTATCATTAGAGATCCAAGAAAGGCCTAAAGTATAGTCACAACCTTGAAGTAATTTACAGTGTAGTTGAGACTAAATTATTATAGATGGGGTCCCCAGAAATGTGAAGAAGACTGAAAAAGAGCAAGTGAAAGAGATAAAGCATAAACTTTAAGTAGGGTCAGAGGAAAGTCAGACCCAAGAAATTGATTACACTTAGAATAGGCCTTAGAGAATGGGCAGGAACCGATCTGACCAGGCTGGGCAGGGGTGAGGAGCTGGGGGTGGGGTGGGGGGGTGCTGGAAGGGGGAGAAGAAATCATGGTAGAGGCTGCATAGAAAGGAGAGTGGATAAGAGGATAACAACCTGTGCTTATAGTATTTCCTCCTGTTCCCACGTACTCTGGAGATTAGATATTAAAACAGGTGCAAAATATTCGTTTGTAGGGATTATTGGGTGGTTTATTAACTTGGAAGTTCATTTTGCTCTTTGTACTATACCCGTCAACAGAATTTTATAGCCTTTGAATAATTAAGCAATGTTCACTTCTAAAAGACATTGGCACCTCTGTGGATATTATAAACTTAACATTTCTTGTTAAATGGATGTCTGAAATGTTTGGATCTCACTTTTTTAGATGTAGAGAATAACTCTACCTTTGATACAGGAATTTTCTTTCTCTCTTAAAATATTTCCATCAAGAAATTCACAAATGTAACAGAGTTATGTTTGCTTTTACCTGACATGGTTGTATGAATATCTTGAAAGTTGTCTTCTGAGCTCCCTGACCCTATTTTCATCTGAAATGGATATTCTTTTACATTATTAAAAGGGAAAGGGCAAGAAAGTAGACAGGCAAAAAGAAGAAAAGTTAACTCTTTTAGGACAAGTCTGAGTCCTACTTTAAATTTGTTATCACTGTTGAGCATACTTTATTAAAGCAGTCACTAAATAAGATCAAATATGGATATTCACAAATCTATTAAAAATTTTACCATCCCTTTAGACTTTATAACTTTCGTTTCTTTGTTTAGGCAATTGGCAAGAAAAAAGCCTACTATCTTTCAAAAGTTCGTTTTTAATTTTTGACAATATTAGCACATAAGCAGAAAAGAACATATGAAACACTGTATTAAAAAGGAATACCCGTTAATATTTGCAGAGGTAAATCTATCACTCTCTCTCCTTCCCCTTCTAAGTCCAAGTTCTGCCTCTAAATTTTTATGTTTACTCCAGTAACTCAGATAACCTAAATGGCTCTCAGTTTTTTAAATCTTAAAGACAAGTGATTTTTTTTTAACTACATGATCTCTGTTTTCTTTTAGTGTTAATATTTATTTTAAATTATCACCTAAATTATTAAAGAACTGACTATAAAGTCAGAAGTTTAAATACCAAGAGGTCATGGAGCAATAACTATAGAGCTACTTGATGCAAATGTGAAAAGTACAAAGAAATTGGTATAGTATTTTAATTTTTTCATATTTTTGCTGTAATTATAAAAATGAGAGACCAAAACTATATTGATAAACTATTTAAATTTTTCATATCAATTTTTAAATTTGTTAACATAGTAAATAAGACCATATTATAGTACTTAAATAGAATGAATTCCACCTTAAATTTTTCTAATGTGAATTGATCTTTAATTATTTAGGGGGAAAAAAAGACATGGTCAGTTAAGCATATTCCTATGGTTATTTTTTCTGATACAAAAATATGGTATCTTTTATAGTCTGAATATCTGTTCCTTTGTCTCCCCAGAGACAAAGATTCACCGGACTATGTGTTCCTCACCTACAGGAAGTAAAAAAAAAAAAAAAAAAAAGACATGAAGAGTCTTGCTGAAATCTTCTAGGTTTATACAATGTCTTGTTCCAAAGACTAAGAAGTGCTACATTACCTATTCCCAAATGTCAACAGCCCAGGACATAAGTGGAAAGACCATGCACCTAACTCAATGTTCATTTACATTTTATTTGGATTTTGAGGTGCACACTGTGATGCATGATCAAAATTGTTCTTCAAGAATGAAGCACTTAGTCCCCCAAAACCTGAGAGTGCTACTAGAAGATGGCCCCTATGGTCTACCCTCCTTGAGAATTCCCTTGGCCAAAGAAAATGTCCTCATCCAAGGCAACACCTCCTTCCAGGAAAGCCTATTATAGTGACTCATCAATGCAGAAATATAAATGCTCGGCCCCCTCCCTACAAGTCAGGATGATTCTCAAGGGCCATCCTGGCTTGAGGGCTGACCAAGCAGTTGGCTGAGGCCTCTGACGGGACTTCACCAGAGTTCAGCCCAGTCCTGCTTTCATTCTCTCCCTTATACAGGTGTGGATACTAAGAGTACTCCTTAATTAACGTGTTATGTGCTAATATCCATCTCAGTGTCTGCCTCCTAGAAAACAGCCTATGAGAGGGGATGGTCCACATTTAGGTACAAGAAAACAAATGCTATTATGGGATTTGGGAGGTGGGTCACCTACAACCTAGAGGGCAATAGGCACTCCATTATTGTTTATTCGAGGAGTACAGATAGCCCCTGGGACGAGCTAGCAGTACAGCTGTTCCCCACTGGTGAACTGGGATGCTGTATCAATGGAAAATACATTAGCTGGTGTGGTTTTATAGATACGGATAAAGTACTAACTGTGAGGACAATGGCTTTAAGTAGCCATTATTAAACTCTGTTGAAGTCGGGAAAGGTAACAAAAAGCCGAGTGATTAATCAGCAATTAAAATCTAAGTGTGGAAGCCAGAGCGTCTTTGTGGCAGCCTACAAAGAGGCTCACACATCCTGTACTGAGAAAGTAGAAAATGCTGAGGCCCAGGCCTTAATTCTCAGAGTAGTCAAGTTCCAAAAATGGTTAAAGTCACAGCTAAGGTTCAGAGTCCTGTTTGGGAAAGAACGGAAGCCTGTACATAGAAGGCGCACATCTGTGTTGACGCACATGAAAATCTTGATTCCCTAGATTCCTCTGGACTCGCTGAGCCTTCAGGAGTGGCTCACTAATAAGGGCTATCATTTCCCCCTCCCTGGAAGTTGCTTCAGGGGTCTCTCCCTTGAAAGATAGCATTCCACTTCCCTCTCCTCACCCTGCCTTAGGATCTTCCTCAGCCTCCCTTCCTGGCTGCTAGGCCACTCACTAAAATTATGTCTCAAAATAACGTGGCTACGGATATTCTGAGTCAGCTAAGGAAGGAAAGGATGAAAGAACTTCAGAAACTAGCCATGATGTATCAGCAGGAGCTGGGAGATTACTCATGGGTCTGGATTATGATGGACTAAATTGGAAACATACACTTTTCTGGAATACAGAATTTTATACCCTAGAAAGGATATTGGGAGATGGTATACATACCCAGATAGCTTTCAGAAGCATGGAAAAAGTGATGGCTCACATTAAATAAGATGGAAACCCAGAACTGCCTTGATAAATGATGAAAGAAGGGGTTTAAAGGCCCAGAAAAGTAAGCATTTTAGAGTAGATATACTTTGTGAGTCTACAAACCCCCACAGAGGACTCTTGCACACACTCGCCCACAGGAATATGCCGATGGGTGGGCCTTAGCATCCATTAAGTTCAGTAGAGGCTCTCCTTTGAGAGTCAAGGTTGACAGTGGGAGAAGCTTTCACAGAACTGGGCTCATTCATTGCAGTGGGGATAACAACCGGAAACAAAAGAGGCTGTGTGGCAAGGTGTAACTGTCAGAATACAGGTGAGTACAATTATCACCATGAACAGCAAGGCTGGAGTGACAGCAAAGTAAGCCCCGGGATTTGCAAGAGTTTAAGATGGTTAAAAGCACATGTTGGGAGTCCTACTTCCAGCTGAACAGCATAAAGAACTTCATGGACCCACTTTGCACCTCCATGTGCCAAGCAGCAAGAAGAGGAGTCAACATTTGGCAGGGGTAACTGACCCTGATCACCAGATAGGTGCAGAGCTGCTGTTAGAGTGCGGGCAGAGGAATGCTTTTGACACCTGCATGATCCACTTGGGAGCTTCTTGGTACTCCCTTTCCCAGTTAGTAGATAAATTCAGGAACAGTGCCCAGACAAGGGTACAGTGGCAGTGGGCTCAGTCACTTTAGGGATGAGGGTCTAGCGTCTCGAAAGGAAATTTAGTCAAAAAAAAAAAAACTGATAAAACTGCCTACGAGGAGATTATAGCAGATGCATAAACACTACCTACCACTTGAAAAAGTTAAATCCACAAAAGCCAAAATCTGGAACAACAGAAACAAGTGGGAAAAGGAGGAGTCTTTGATTATTGCTGGGAGCTGTCTTTTTTCTTTTCCCTCACTAGCAACTCTTCCTGTCTCTCCACTTTGTCCCCAGACAACTGGCTTACTTAATCAAGGCCAGATGCTATGCTATTCTAAATGCACGGAAAAGATTTAGTTCCAAAATGAATGTCTAAAATCTGGCTTTTAATGGAGCCTTGGAAAAACTGTTTTATGTATGTTGCCTTCTTACATTATTTTAAACTCCTATCCCCTGCTCACACGGATAAGAAAAAACAAAAACACAAAATAAGGTGATTCTTCATAACACTACAAATATAGAAAATATTTCTATCTCTGTACCTATTTCCCCCCTTTTTTTCTCAAACAGCACCTTGATTATATCACTTGAGTGATTTGTTGGGATTGCACCTGCCCTATCTCTGTGAGTACTTTGGATTGTATCAAACAGCCTACACTTTGATACCAGAGAGAGCTTGATTTGAGAATGATACAGGACTGGAGTCAGGCTAGTGAGCGTTACTCATGACTTTTACCTCCTACCTCAGAGAAAAGGACGTTTAGAGTCACCCTCAAGGGCATGGCTTTTGATGTTACATAGACTCAGATTCAATTCCTGGCTCCAATACTCATTGTTTATATGATATTTTATAGGTTACTCAATTTCTTAAAGTCACTTTCCTCCTATGTGCGAGAGAGTTAACAATAACCACTACCACATGAGATTGTTAGTGAATTTGAAGAGCGTACATTAGAGGTTGTTAGCAAAATGGATGGCACATCCAAAATGCTTAATGGCTGTTAGTGTTTACCTACAGGGCCAAAAAAATTCTAAAGGAGACTCCTACACATGGCTACAGATATTCTGAATCAATACCAATGACTAGAACCACCATTAGATATGAGCAGGTAGGGTGCTACACTAGAACCCATGCCTCAGAGTGTGCCATGCTCTTGAATGACTTCCTCAAATATTTTTTGAGTCTCCCTCTATCATGCTTGGGGTCAGCTATGACTGACAGTGGCAGCTGGGTAGGGTTCCCTGAGCCCAGACCTGATGGTACATGAGCCTGGCTGTCAGATGTACCAGACTCGAAATTTTCGAAGTCCCTCTCCAGGGACTTGGACTGCCTAAGGCCTGCAGTGCAGTCTCAGTTAGGTGTCCCAAGCCTAGAGCTGCTTCCTATTTCTTCCTTTTGGGACATTCCTTGGCCCTCTACCTCAGATACGGGGTTGACCAGATATTCTAAGGAGCTCTGCAAATTGTGCCTATAGGCCAGGAGGGTGTCCTGATGGACAGATTCTTCCCATTGGCTGGTGAAGTATTTCTTTCATGGGATTATGTAAGACTGGTATACTAGAATGTTGCTGACATGCTGATTTGGGGTGACTTCACCTATATTAGACACTGGATTTATTCAGACCTCAGAGCTACCAATGGTCCATTTCTGACCTTTAAGCTTGAGCCCTGTGTGTAGATCTGTCAGTTGGTTCTCACCCATTTATGTTCCCACTGCAGTGCTGCCTCTGGTCTACAGCACCGAGGAGAGGTGGTGGAATCCTTTCCAATGTGTACCCCTCATTGCTAGGGCCCAGGATGGCTCTGTCCCCTCCACTGTCTCTGTACCATGTGTCAGACAGTCCTCTGAGGTAGCTAGCTGCCCCTATCTCCTCCAAGGGCTTTTGAGACTGGTATACTTCAATGTCAATGTACCCTTCTTGTCTCTGATTGACGTGGTAACACTGTATTCTCCTGGATCACTCTTAAGCTGTAGTTCATGAAGGATGGACATTCCTTGTGCAAATGGGACTGTTCTTACTCAGCTCATGGGCCCCTCTATCTCTTTTCTGGTGATGGTGTGTGAAAGGCAGGGGTGTAGTCAATAATGAAAGAAATAACACTCTAGAGATGCAGAGATTACAGGCTAAAGAGTTCAAGAGAAGATGTGTTGTTCAATATCTAGACTATAAATTTCTGAATGATGAATTGAACATGATCAGAACATGAAATATCATTTACATTTCAGCATACCTTGCGTAAGACTTACATTTGTGGTTATCTTCAAAGAAGCAGAGTAATAACTTTTGAAACAATCAATGAGAGCCAATATTCATTAAGTGGCGCAATGGTTGATTTAGCACCATGAGTGAAAATACAACAAGCATTTTAAAAATTGTGTTAAAGAACTGAAGAGGTAAAAATATCTTTATTATTTCAGTACAAAAAGGTTAGGAAAAACCATGACATTATGAATAACAGCAGCATTGCTCTTTTTCTCTTTGTGGAAGATATGTAAATAGCCAGAAATAGCACATCTGATACTAATAAATGAATTTGATAATAAAGACATGGTCCCTAAACCTGAACAGGAAGAGGTGTGGCTGGGCACTATGAAGAATCTTTAAGTGCACTGACTGGACAGTAATTATATATTTAAGTCCCTCTTCTCTACTCTTTATTCGAATTCTTCATTGTTAAATCACTGTGCCTCAAACGGGCCCTAGAGTTTTATAATACATTTTTTAATCAAGCTGATTTTATAGACAGGAGCCCCTCAAATTTTATTCCAGCCTTAACACATCTTAGGGGGTGCTCTACTCTTTTCCTTTTATAAGAATTTTTAAAAATTGAAGTATAGTTGATTTACATTTCAGGTATACAGCAAAGTGATTTAGTTATACATATATATTCTTTTTTAGATTCTTTTCCTTTATAGGTTATTACAAGATATTGAGTATAGTCCCTTGTGCTATACAGTAGGTCCTTGTTGTTTACCAATTTTATATATAGTAGTGTGTATCTGTTAATTCCAAACTCCTAATTTGTCCCTCCCCTCTCTTTCCCCTTTGGTAACCATAAGTTTGTTTTCTATGTCTGTGAGTCTATTTCTGTTTTGTAAATAAGTTCATTTGTATCACTTTTTTAGATTCCACTTTTTTAGATATAAGTGATATCATATGATATTTGTCTTTCTCTGTCTGACTTACTGCACTTAGTACGAAAATCTGTAGGTCTATTCACGTTGTTGCAAATGGCATTATTTCATTCTTTTTTATGACTAGTATTCCATAGTATATATATATACCACAACTTTATCCACTCATCTGTCAATGGACACTTAAGTTGCTTCCATGTCTTGGCTATTGTAAATAGTGCTGCTATGAACATCGGGGGTGCATGTATCTTTTTGAATTAGAGTTTTCTGGATACACGCCCAGGAGTGGGATTGGAGGATCATATGGTAACTCTATTTTTAGTTCTGTAAGGAACCTCCGTACTGTTCTCCATAGTGGCTGCACCAATTTACATCCCCACCAACAGTGTACGAAGGTTCCCTTTTCTCCACACCCTCTCCAGCATTTATTATTTGTAGACTTTTTGATGATGGCCATTCTGACTGGTGTGAACTGATACCTCATTGTAGTTCTGATTTCCCTTTCTCTAATAGTAAAGATGTTGAGCATCTTCTCATGCACCTGTTGGCCGTCTGTATGTCTTCTTTGCAGAAATGTCTATTTAGGTCTTCTGCTCGTTTTTTGATTGGGTTGTTTTTTTGATATTGAGCTGTATAAGCTGTTTGTATATTTTGGAGATTAAGCACTTGTCGGTTTCATAGTTTGCAAATACTTTCTTCCATTCCAGAGGTTGTCTTTTCGCTTTGGTTATGGGTTCCTTTGCTGTGCAAAAGCTTTTAAGTTTAATGAGGTCCCATTTGTTTATTTTTCTTTTGTTTCCATTTTTAGGAGGGGATCCAAAAAAATATTCTACGATTTATGTCAAAGAGTGTTCTATCTATGTTTTTCCTCTAGGACTTTTATAGTATCTGGTCTTACACTTGGGTCGTTAATCCATTTTGAGTTTATTTTTGTATATGGTGTTAGAGAATGTTCTAATTTCATTCTTTTACTGGGCTGCTCTACTCTTGACTGCATCTAACCATGCAGGTTGTACACAAGAATGACAGAGGGCTTCACTCTCATAGCCTTTAAGGGAATGACACCAAATTGTGCAATGGAGACACAATTTTAATGCTGTCCCCATGTTTTAATGCTTTCTCTAGTCCCCTCTTCTGTATTTCCTCTCAGCCTTAGATTTTTCTTCCTCTTTAAGATGCTTTTCTTTAATACTTGAATACTCTAAAAGGACACTATCCTACTTCTCCCCCATCACTACAGTCAAAAGTTCAACAGTCCTGCCTCAGCCATGGATCCCAGATCCATTCTGCCCATTTTTTTTTTTCATTAATTACCAGGTGGTTTAAATAAGCTCCTCCTCTACTCTGTCTCTTCCCAAGCCCCACTCTTACATGAAGGACCATATTGCCCTCAAGTAGCCATTCTATAATAGATACCCTAGTTCTCCAATGTATTCAGGATAAAATTTGAGCCGCTCAGTAAGGCACAGAGGGCCTTTTAAACCCTTGCCGAAACCTCCATTTACTGTGTAATTTCTTAATGTTTATACCATGCTCTTGACAATTCATCCTCATGGTCACCCTCTGAACAGAAAATAAACCTTTAATGTTTTGTACATGCTGACCCTTTCTCCTTAGAAAGCCTTTCCTCACATTGCATACATGGCAAGGTTTACTCACCTTATAAGATATAGCTGAAAAAAGTATTTTTCTGTGACGTTTTTCCAGGCTCTTCTGGGCAAGTTTAACAGCTCTCTCTGCCATGCCCCCTACTATTATGCATTTATCACATTACAAGTGGAATTACCTGCTTGTATATCTGTCATTGTGCTAGACAGGGAGTTTCTTGAAGCCTGAGCCTATGTTTTATTCATACTTGTATTTACAGTGCATGAGGAATGGGTGCTCATTAAATATATACATTAATGAATGAATAAATGCCCCAGGATTCTCACATGCATTTACCATAACCCCTTTTTTTTCCTGTTTGCAATTTTTATATCTTTATTGATATTCTCTGTATATTGAGATATTATTCTCTTTATTTTCTTTTGTTCTTTGTCCCTGGTTTCCTTTAGCCCTCTAAGCATATATTAAGACAGTTGCTTTAAAGTCTTTGTCTCATAAGTCCAATTTTTGGGCTTCCTCAAGGACAATTTCCACCAATTTCTTTATTTCATATGAATGGATTACGTTTCCCAGTTTCTTCATATCAATTATACTTTTGTATTGAAACCTGGACATTTTGCATATTTAATGTGGTAATTGTGAAAATTAGATTCTCCCCCCTCCCCAGGTTTTGCCATTGTGGCATTTTGTGAGCTATAAATCATCCATTATTTTAAGTGACTTTTCAAACTGTTTTTACAAAGACTATATTCTTTGATGCATGTGGTCACTGAAATTTCTTTTCCATTATCTCAGTGTTATCTCAGTCAGGCAGTGTACTGACAGATTTCTTTATTTTTATTCAATTTATTTAAACTAAAACTTAAAAAACAGTTCACCCATTCTCCCACCTCTCCCCCACCCCCACCTCTTGCAAACACCAGTCTGTTTTCTGTATCTATGGGCTTGCTGTTTTGTGTTTGTTTGTTTTTTAGATTGCACATTTTTGTAGAAATATTGTTTTCTAACCAAGTTTACAGTATACTTGTAACTACGTGTACTACAGACATAACTCATTATTTTCAAAAGTGCACATCAAAAATTATTAAACTATGATTAACAAAAGATATACATAAAAGTTGAAACAAAAATGACTGAATATTTTATAAAATTGTTTAAATCAAATATTTTTAAATTATGGCTATTCTTGAAAGGCAGTTGAACTGTCGTCGATCCTGCTTTATAGGAGCCTTCCCATAATACTAAGTGAGAGACCTGGGAGGACTGAGGCTTATAAGGAAACCCATAAGAAGAGAAGGAAATGAAATTCTAGACAAAAATACAATTAAAATGCTAGAGTAAAAAGTATGAAAAACGATACAATCCTGCAGCCTGTGGAACAAAAAACACATTCACAAAAAGATAGACAAGATGAAAAGGCAGAGGTCTATGTACCAGATGAAGGAACAAGATAAAACCCTAGAAAAACAACTAAATAAAATGGACACAGGCAATCTTCCAGAAAAAGAATTCAGAATGATGATAGTGAAGATGTACCAGGACCTGGGAAAAAGAATGGAGGGAAAGATCGAGAAGGTGCAAGAAATGTTTAACAAACATCTAGAAGAACTAAAGAATAAACAAAGAGAGATGAACAATACAATAACTGAAATGAAAAATACACTAGAATGAATCAATAGCAGAAAAAAAGAGGCACAAGAACGGATAAGTGACCTGGAAGACAGAATGGTGGAATTCACTGCTGCAGAACAGAATAAAGAAAAAAGAATGAAAAGAAATGAAGACAGCCTAAGATACCTCTGGGACAACATTAAACACAACAACATTCGCATTATACAGGTCCCATTAGGAGAAGAGAGAGAGAAAGGACCCGAGAAAATATCTGAAGAGATTATAGTCGAAAACTTCCCTAACATGGGAAAGGAAATTAGCCACACAAGTCCAGGAAGTGCAAAGAGCCCCATACAGAATAAACCCAAGGAGAAACATGCCGAGACACACAGTAATCAAATTCGTAAAAATTAAAGGGAAAGAAACATTATTGAAAGCAGCAAGGGAAAAACAACAAATAACATACGAGGGAACTCCCATAAGGTTAACAGCTGATTTCTCAGCAGAAACCCTACAAGCCAGAAGGGAGTGGCATGATATACTTAAAGTGATGAAAGGGAAAAACCTACAACCAAGATTACTCTACCCAGCAAAGATCTCATTCAGATTGGATGGAGAAATCAAAAGCTTTACAGACAAGCAAAAGCTAAGAGAATTCAGCACCACCAAACCAGATCTACAACAAATGCTAAAGGAACTTCTCTAAGTGGGAAACACAAGAGAAGAAAAGGACCTACAAAAACAAACCCAAAATAATTAAGAAAATGGTCATAGGAACATACATATTGATAATTACCTTAAACGTCAATGGATTAAATGCTCCGAACAAAAGACACCAGCTGGCTGAATGGATACAAAAACAAGATCCATATATATGCTGTCTACAAGAGACCCACTTCAGACCTAGGGACACATACAGACTGAAAGTGAGGGGATGGAAAAGGATATTCCATGCAAATGGAAATCAAAAGAAAGCTGGAGATGCTAACAGCTCTAAAAGAGGAAATAGACAGTAACACAATAATAGTGGGGGACTTTAACATGTCACTTACACCAATGGACAGCTCATCCAAACATAAAATTAATAAGGAAACACAGCTTTAAATGACACAATAGACCAGATAGATTTAATGGATATTTATAGGACATTCCATGCAAAAACAGAAGAACACACTTTCTTCTCAAGTGCGCACAGAACATTCTCCAGGATAGATCACATCGTGGGTCACAAATAAAGCCTCAGTAAATTTAAGAAAACTGAAATCATGTTAAGCATCTTTTCTGACCACAACGTTATGAGATTAGAAATCAATTACAGGAAAAAAAAGTAAAAAACACAAACACATGGAGGCTAAACAGTACGTTACTAAATAACCAAGAGATCACTGAAGAAATCAAAGAGGAAATCAAAAAATTCCTAGAAACAAAGGACATTGAAAACACGACGATCTAAAACCTATCGGATTGGGCTTCCCTGGTGGCGCAGTGGTTGAGAGTCTGCCTGCCGATGCAGGGCACACGGGTTCGTGCCCCGGTCCGGGAGGATCCCACATGCCGTGGAGTGGCTTGGCCCGTGAGCCATGGCCGCTGAGCCTGTGCTTCCGGAGCCTGCGCTCCACAACGGGAGAGGCCACAACAGTGAGAGGCCCGCATACCGATCAGAGCAGAAATAAATGAAATAGAAACAAAGAACAGTAGCAAAGATCAATAAAACTAAAAGCTGGTTCTTTGAGAAGATAAACAAAATCAATAAACCATTAGCCAGACTCATCAAGAAAAAGAGAAAGAGGACTCAAATCAATAAAATTAAAAAAGGAGAAGTTACAACACACATGGCAGAAATACAAAGCATCCTAAGAGACTACTACAAGAAACTCTATGCCAATAAAATGGACAACCTGGAAGAAATGGACAAGTTCTTAGAAAGGTATAACCTTCCAAGACTGAACCAGGAAGAAACAGAAAATATGAACAGACCAATCACAAGTAATGAAATTGAAACTGTGATTAAAAATCTTCCAAAAAACAAAAGTCCAGG
>NC_041214.2:16990714-16992427 GCF_002837175.3 Physeter macrocephalus
TCATTCTCAATGGTGAAAAACTGAAAGCATTTCCTCTAAGATCAGGAACAAGACAAGGATGTCCACCCTCACCACTATTATTCAACATAGTTTTGGAAGTCCTAGCCATGGCAATCGGAGAAGAAAAAGAAAGAAAAGTAATACAAATTGGAAAAGGAGAAGTAAAACTGTCAAAGTTTGCAGATGACATGGTACTACGCAATCCCTATCAAATTACCAATGGCATTTTTTACACAACTAGAACAAAATATCTTCAAATTTGTATGGAGACACAAAACACCCCAAATACCCAAAGCAGTCTTGAGCGAAAAAAACTGAGCTGGAGGAATCAGACTCCCTGACTTCACAATATACTACAATGCTACAGTAATCAAGACGATATGGTATGGAGGTTCCTTAAAGAACTAAAAATAGAACTACCATACGACCCAGCAAACCCACTACTGGGTATATACCCTGAGAAAACCATGATTCAAAAAGAGTCATGTATCAAAATGTTCACTGCATCTCTATTTACAATATCCAGGACATGGAAGCAACCTAAGTGTTCAGCAACAGATGAATGGATAAAGAAGATGTGGCACATATATACATGGAACATTTACTCAGCCATAAAAAGGAACAAAACTGAGTTATTTGTAGTGAGGTGGATGGACCTAGAGACTGTCATACAGAGTGAAGTAAGTCAGAAACGGAAAAACAAATACCGTATGCTAACACATATATATGGAATCTAAAGAAAAAGAAAAGGTCAGAAGAACCTAGGGGCAAGACAGGAATAAAGATGCAGACCTACTAGAGAATGGAATTGAGGATACAGGGAGGGGGAAAGGTAAGCTGGGACAAAGTGAGAGAATGGCATGGACATATACACACTACCAAATGTAAAATAGCTAGTGGGAAGCAGCCGCATAGCACAGGGAGATCAGCTCGGTGCTTTGTGACCACCTAGAGGGGTGGGATAGGGAGGGTGGGAGAGAAGGAGATGCAAGAGGGAAGAAATATGCGGACATATGTATATGTATAACTGATTCACTTTGTTATAAAGCAGAAACTAACACACCATTGTAAGGCAATTATACTCCAATAAAGATGTTAAAATAAAATTTAAAAAAAAGAAAAAAAAGACATTATGGTACATGCACAAAAACAGAAATATAGATCAATGGAAAAGGATAGAAAGCCCAGAGATAAGCCCATGCGCCTATGGTCAACTAATCTATGACAATGGAGGCAAGGATATACAATGGAGAAAAGACAGTCTCTTCAATAAGTGGTGCTGGGAAACTGGACAGCTACATGTAAAAGAATGAAATTAGAACACTGCCTAACAGCATACATAAAAATAAACTCAAAATGGATTAGAGACCTAAATGTAAGACCGGGCAGTATAAAACTCTTAGAGGAAAACATAGGAAGAATACTCTTTCACATAAATCGCAAGCCAGATCTTTTTTGATCCACCTCTTAGAGTAATGGAAATAAAAACAAAAATAAACAAATGGGACCTAATGATACTTAAAAGCTTTTGCACAGCAAAGGAAACCATAAACAAGACAAAAAGCCAGACCTCAGAATGGGAGAAAATATTTGCAAATGTATCATTGGACAAAGGATTAATCTCCAAAATACAGAAACACCTCATGCAGCTCAATATTAAAAAAACAAACAACCCAATCTAAAAATGGGCAGAAGACCTAAATAGACATTTCT
>NC_041214.2:16992690-17044116 GCF_002837175.3 Physeter macrocephalus
AACACATATATATGGAATCTAAGAAAAAAAAAATGTCCTGAAGAGACTAGGGGTAGGATGGGAATAAAACACAGACCTACCAGACCATGGACTTGAGGCTATGGGGAGGGGGAAGGGGAAGCTGTGACGAAGTGAAGAGAGTTGCATGGAAATATATACACTACCAAACGTAGGGTGGATAACTAGTGGGAAGCAGCTGCATAGCACAGGGAGATCAGCTCAGTGCTTTGTGACCACCTAGAGGGGTGGGATAGGGAGGGTGGCAGGGAGGGAGACGCAAGAGGGAAGAGATATGGGAACATATGTATATGTATAACTGACTCACTTTGTTGTAAAGCTGTTGGTGGGAATGTAAATTGATACAGCCACTCTGGAGAACAGTATGGAGGTTCCTTAAAGAACTAAAAATAGAATTACCATATGATCCAGCAATCCCACTACTGGGCATATACCCAGAGAAAACCATAATTCAAAGAGACACATTCACCCCAGTGTTCACTGCAGCACTATTTACAATAGCCAGGTCATGGAAACAACCTAAATGCCCATCGACAGATGAATAGATAAAGAAGATGTGGTACATATATACAATGGAATATTACTCAGCCATAAAAAGGAATGAAATTGAGTCATTTGTAGAGACATGGATGCATCTAGAGACTGTCATACACAGTGAAGTAAGTCAGAAAGACGAAATCAAATATTGTATATTAACGTATATATGTGGAATCTAGAAAATGGTACAGATGAACCGGTTTGCAGAGCAGAAATTGAGACACAGATGTAGAGAAAAAAACGTATGGACACCAGAGGGGAAAGTGGGGGTGGGGGGAGGTTGTGGTGTGATGAATTGGGAAATTGGGATTGACATATATACACTGATGTCTATAAAATGGATGACTAATAAGAAAAATAGATAAAGACAGAACAAACATTTTTAAAAAGTATGAAAAACCGATCATAAATCAAGCCAGAAGGTAAAGAATAAATCAGGTCATACATGAATATTAATGCTTAGAGTAAGCAGTGATTTAGAAACCAGAAAGGCATTAAAAAAAAAACTGGGAGGGGAAACAAAGTAAAGAAGTTGGACAAAGTTCTAACAAATATTAAATAATCCATAGAAACAAAAAGAGTAGGGTGAAGCAGCAAATACTGCAAATTTAATGCTCAAATATCAAGATGCCCTTACATTTAATAACAATTTCTGGCCTCGCTTTTTAAGCTCTTCTAAGACAGAGCCAACTCTGAACACATAGGTGAGTGGGTGCTCTAATTAGAAAGATAAATTTGTTTAAGTGACCTCAAAGTAGCCTTAAATAAGAGCAAAGGAATCATTTCATTTTTAAAATCTTGAGAATTCACATTAAGGTAGTTCAGAAAATTCACAATTGAATAGGTGCCCTCAAACATACACCACATCAAACATGTAGTAAAAATAGATAATAATTATAGGCAGCCAAAATATCACAACTAAGCTATAGATAAAATTAAAATGTATGAGAAGTTTAAAAATAGAAAGGAAAGAAGTGAGCAGGGATAAAGATGGGCCTGGCTTATCCTAGGAACATAAAACAGGTAATGTACCTGGGTCAGAAACTCCTATAGGATAATCGTAACTCAATTCATCATGAGAGATGGCAAACTGGAGTCAAGGTCAGTGTGAAAGTTAGGAGATGGAGGGTGGTATGGTAGAGATCTCTCACTCATAAAAGGAGAAGGAAAAGAAGGTACATTTGGAGCTCTGTCTTATAAGAGGGCTAAGGACCTGAGGAGGTGAAATCACTCTGACTCATCCTTATGATCAGTAACTGAACAAAGAGTGAGTGATAATTCAGCCAGGGACAGTGCCCTGAGTCATCATTTTAAGAATTGGCTCTGGATTGAGAAACCTTGGATCTGTGCCACCACAAATCTGCTAGTCAGGGGCAGGTATGCAGAGGGATGGGGATGGAATATAAAAATAAACCCCAAGTACTCAAATAACTTTCCACACAAAATGAGCCAAGTGAATAGTACAAAACACGACCAGAAATCTAATCATAACAGGGCATTCACGCCAATTAGGATGGCTATATTATCCAAAAACAAAAAACAAAACCCGGAAAATAACAATTGTTAGCAAAGAGAGAACGGTTAGGAGAGAATGGAACACTTGTGTATTGCTGTTGGGAACATAAAATAGTGCAACCACTTTGGAAAACAGTATGGCAGTCCTTCAATAAATTAAAACTAGAATTACTATATGATCCAGCACTTCCACTTCTGGGTACATATACAGAAAATAATTGAAATTAGGGATTCGAACAGATATTTGTACACCCATGTTCGTAACAGTATTATTCACAACACCCAAAGGTGGAAGCGATCCAAGTGCCCACTGACATTTAAATGGATAAACAAAATGTAGTATATACACAATAGAACTTTATTCAGCTTTCAGAGGGAAGGAAATTCTGACATGTACTACATCATGGATGAAACTTGAGGACATTATGCTAAGTGAAATAAGCCGGTCATAAAAGGACAAATACTATATAATTACATTTATATGAGGTACTAGGCTAGTAAATTTACAGAGACAGAAAGTAGAATGGGCTGCCAGGGGCTGGAGGAAAGGGGGAATAAGGAGTTAGTATTTTATGACTACAGAGTTTTAGTTGGGGAAGAGAAAACCAAGTTCTGAAGATGAACAGTAGTGGTAGTTGCACAACAATGTAAATGTACTTAATTCCACTGAACTGTACACTTAAAAATAATTAAAATGGTAAATATTTTGTACATTTTGCCATGATAAAAAAGAAAGAAAAAATCTCAAACAAAATTAAATAGAATAATACTGTTATTCTAGATAAAATATTTAAACATCTGATAAAGTCTAAAGTAAGTATAATGAAAATGCTGACGCAAATGTCAGATAGGAAGATACTGTATTTGGATATGTAATGATGTTGATAGGACCCAAGGTCTGTAACATCATGGTTGGTAAATGATAGATAGATAGATAGATAGATAGATAGATAGATAGATAGATTCCCCTCTCATATATATCACCTCATTGCCACAAAATGGCTGCTGCATTTCTAGAATCATTTCCACATTGAATGCAAGAAGTAGGCAGGAAGAGATAACAAGCTTTCCTCATGAGACTTTCCATTTTAACCATAAAGGGAAAGCCTCCTTAAATATTATCCTGATATACTTCTCTCTCCACGACTAATGCAAATGCCCAATTTTACATTATTCGGCAGCCAAAGAGAATGCAGTTATCCCAACTGGCTTAAATCAATCATGATTTGTAATCTGAAGATGGAAATGTGCCTAGTATTCTCCCCTCTGCCTTCTCCTCCTTTCTGGAAAAATCAAGGCTATGTTTGCATTTAAGGAAAGGGGAAATGGCTCTTGGGTATGTAATATAGAGAGTCTGAAACACTTAACAAGAAGAAAAATGAACCCAGAAGAAAGTTGTGGAATACAGGAAAAAAACAGTCAGCAAAGACACTGATATATTATACTGGTAAACCAAATTTTTTGTTATTAAAAAACTACTCTGTAGTATTTGTTTACAAAAATAAATGAATAAATAGCTGAATTACTTTATAATAGAATAATAAGGGGCTTATTAATTGGTA
Source organism: Physeter macrocephalus (assembly GCF_002837175.3). NCBI lineage: Eukaryota > Metazoa > Chordata > Mammalia > Artiodactyla > Physeteridae > Physeter > Physeter macrocephalus. The sequence goes on from NC_041214.2 coordinate 16,996,323, forward strand.
AGTTAAAATATGATAGGGTCCTTTCCATCTTCAGGAGAAAGACTGAAATACTGAATTAAAAGGTTTGGTTAGAAAAATATGTAGTTAATATGTTTTCTAAGAACTTAAGAATGGAATCTACCAATTCCAAATGAGCAAAGGAAAACCAAACAAGGCTGTCTTTAGAAAACTTTGTCACTCCAAAGAAGCCCTAACAGCAGAAGAAAAACAAGAAACAAGAACAAAAAGGAAAAAACAGGAAGTTTACCTATTAAAAGGCAGAGATTATCAGCTTGGAAAAATTTTTAAATTCACTTATATCATCCATAAGAGAGAAAAAGTTGAAAAGAATACAGCCACACTTGTTTTCCACCCTCAATCTGAAAATATTAAATATTGTTGATAGAGTTGAAACCTTTTTATAGAATTTGCTCTGATAGCATGCTCCTGAAAATCCCACCCTCTCCTTTGTTTATATTTTTGTTCAACTTTTCTTTATATTTTTATGGACTGCTATTTGTACGGATGCATCCCTGAACAATATATTTATAATTTTTATATTTTAAACTTATCATGAATGGGAATATAATACATTCTGCAACATCTTGCTTCAACATTGTATTTGTGAGATTTATACATACGGGTTTTTTTCATTGTTGCTGATGAATAGTATTCTATTGTTGTAAAAACAAATTTTCATTTTGGATATTTAGGGGTTTTTCCCCAAGTTTTCGTAATTGCAAACAATGCTGCTATAAATTTTCTGGTACAAATCTCCTTGCTCACATATGTAAGAAGTCACTTGGGATATATACCAAAGAGTGAAATTGCTGGTTTATGAGACATGTTTATACATTCAGCTTTACTAGATTTCATCAAATTGTGCTCCAATGTAGATGTCCCAGATTATAGTCCTACCACCAGTAATGAGAATTCCCATTAATCTGCACTCCCATTAATTTGGTATTGCGAGACTCCCTAGTGTTTACTGATCTTATTGGTGTGAAATAGTTTCTAGCTGTGATTTTAATTTGCATTTTCCTGCATTTCAATGAGTTTGAGCATCCTTTACGCTATGTTTATTGGCCAGTTGGTTTTCCTAGTTTATGAATTTCCTTTTCATACCCTTTGTCCATTTTCCCTTTGGTTTGTTTCTGGGTGCATTTTCCTGATTAGTAGGAGTTCACTATATATTCTGCATAATAATCTTTGTGGAATATACACATTTTAAATAACTTCTCCCAGTTATCCTTTCACTTTCCTTGTGGGGTCTTTTGAGGAGCAAAATTTCTTAATATTAGCATCATCTAGTTTCTCAATCTTTCCTTGAATAGATATTCCTTTAGAGTCTTAACAAAATTCTTCCTTAGGCCAAGATCATGAAGACAGTTTGCCATATTTTCTTCAAAATGGTTGAAGTTTTGGTGTTTTACATTTAGGTTCTTTGCTACAGCTGGTGCAATGGCCAACATGGAATCCTTACTTTGGCAGATATTATGAGCACAGAAGCAAAGCCTTTGTCAGCAGTTCTTTTGGGGAATAGGCTTCTCCAGCATCTTACTGATCTGAGTCGAAGGCACTGCAGCTCTTAGCAATCTGCTCTCTCCTTTCTTAGGCAATGCTGTTTCCTAGGGCAAGCGTGCTTCTGGAGCTCTTGGTTATTGTTGAAAATTTTGCTCGTTCATAAACCCATATCCCATCTCTCCCTTAGTCTCTGGTAATTGACCAATCTTAAGATGGCACTCTCTTTGCTCAGGGGAACCCAATGTACTATCCTTCTAGGAAAGATTTTACTCAGGGATGTCCAGGTCCTTTTCTGATCTTGCCTACAATGTGACCTATTCAGCAGTTTCACCCACCAATTTTTTTTTTAAAAAGAGGAAAATAAACTCACTAGTTTAAACTCTAGGTTAGAGTAATGTGCTTTACCCTACAACCATGGATGCTTTGGCCAGCCAATAAATACATATTACTTACACTCAGTCAATCCAAATTTTAATGTCTCCTATTTTCTAACTTTATCTACCAAATATATAAATATTAACATAGACAAAAATCCCTGTTAAAATGTTGAGTTCCATCTGTATAACTCAATTTGGTTATAGATAGTAAAAAATAAAGCCCATAAATTGAGCTCCCTCAAACTGATGTGTTTTCTTATTCTCTCCTTCTCACCAGTAGTTCAGTACTGGGTTTCCCTCTACTCTCTCACGTAACTTCATCACCATCACAGCAGTCCCCATATGTCAAGGGCTTTGTGTAATGAACACAGAGGTTGATATGGCTGTGGATGCCCTTTCTTAGACCATGTCTGGCCCTATTATCTCATATAATAAGTTTATATAAAATTATAGTTGTAGAAAGTAGAGCAAGAAAAAGAGAACGAATTCTTCAACTCCTGTCAATGGAAAGTCTTTACCAGAAAAAGGTGGGGAAAAAGAATTCTGAGTAGTGAAAGTGATTCCAAACTGTGCTCAAACAGGAAATCATATCTGGTGCTTGACAGGACCTGGAGGTAAAAGACAAGTCTAACATAGACTTTACTGATGTTCCTCATGCTACAAGTCGAGGTCACTTTGTTCAGGGTCAAACAGGTAACTGGAAATTCTGGGGTTTGAATCCGTGGTTTTACCAAGTTAAGTCAGTTCAGTCTAACTTGTGCCTTTTATAACCAACCAGGCTGTGCACCAGGAGCAGAGTAAAAAGGGACCTGACAAGGACGATGCTGATTTGGAAGTGGAGGCTCCTGAAGGCCATGATATAAGGCCTAGGGAAAGGGAGTTGAAAAATTCCTCAACTCTTTTCATTCAAATGAAGAAAATATCAAGTGCTCTAGAGAGGGTGAGGAGTCAAAGATGTGAAACTTTGGGATAAATGCAGCAAGCTGATTTTCAGTGTGCTCTAGGTGCTTATAAGTCAGAAAGTGAGGAAAATTTGTACAATTTAGGAATATCTGCTAGGAGGAGAAACACATTTTGTGTTCACTTCATATTCTCCCTAACCTTTATATCTTTTACAGTTCAATTTTAGTAATTAAATTCCAGGAAGCAAAAAAAGAAATAAAAGTTGGGGGGAGATACTTGGAAGGCAATTCCATACGGGATTCAGAAGGAATCATGTAAGAAAAAATACTGCTCCAGAAGAGGCAGGATAGAAACAGAAACTTTTCTTAATTGGCCTGAAGAAATCTCTTAGGACCTAGAGGAACTTCCTAGAAGTAGAGATAAAAGACATTTAGTTCCGTTACTGCATCTGTGAGGATGTTTGATGAGGTCATAAGAGTTAGAGGAGATAAAAGGGATGATTTTATGTAAAATAAAAATGAGGCTGAACAGCAAACTAACTCTCAGGATGCAAATGCTTAGTCATATTGAAAACAATTTCTGTTGGAAGAAAATTGATAAAGATCCACCTGTCTGAATCTTCAGAAGATTTTGGATTATAAACCGATGCAGTGAATTAACATCTTGAACAATGAAGGGATCATTTACAATCTCTTGATGGAGCAAAATTTTCAATGAAGAAAAATGAAAACAGGTTAAAAAAAAAAGCTGTTTGGTGATTTGGGCACCATATTACAAATGTATATAATAACTTAAATGAAAAAAAATAGAAAATGAAGAAGATCAAAAGTGATAAATATAAATGTTACTACCTTATAATTTATAGTTTATAATATTCAGATTATAGTATACAGTTAAGATGTAGCAATTCTCTATAGCTTGAAATTTTAAAAATCTCTCTGCAGCGTACACAATATATGGTATGAATGAAATACACATTTACTTAAATGTTTCCGCTTATGTTAGGTAGAGAGAAGCCCCCTCCTTCAGATAAGAAAAGCTGCTTATACATATGCAGCTGATTCAGACAATAATTGTAAAACATGTTCTAAGATAGGCAGATGGGATTAATTTACTACTACAGTATGTCACCATGACAAGGGAGACACTTGCAAAGATTATCAAACCCATTTTCTCTTTTTACTGTTTGAAAATCAAAAGGTTAAAAACCTATTAGATGAGTCCTTGGTTCAATTTGTGCTTCAACTGGTCAATAAGACATTTTTCAGAGATCAAATTACTGAAAATGGAGAAAATACTGTAAATGAATAACACTTTTTCTATTACCAAAAAAATCTCTCAAACATCTGGTATAATGTTCTGTACCCTCAAAGCAGATACATTGCGCTTTACACTCAAATTAAGTTTGAGTATATAAACTCTTTCTGATTTTTATGATAAAAATTAAACATATTACCAAGGGCATATTATCCTAGATGAAATTCGATTCTTTTAACAAAGAAGAAATTTAGAAAGTGTCTAGGCAATTATATATAAGCTAATTATGACAACACTATGGAAAAGTTTATCACTTCCCATACATTCTCCTCAATCTTTCACAAGCATTTTATTTTTCTTGGCAAAGACTGAATTCACAGTCATTAACTAAAACACAAGCCCCTTCTTTTTTCTTTAATACTTGTAGCACTTTTGGAATAAGTGGTGCAGTTAAGTAAAGGAATCATTTTAACACTCATTAGGTCAAACTCTAGTGCTTTTGACCAAAACCCTCTGTGAGTTTAAAGTCACTTTTCATAGTAAGGTCAAAAAAATGACATACATTACTAAATCCCTAAACTCTGAGGTTGTTCTACCTTTTCTTAATTATATATGCTTAAAATGTTAGACCTCAAGGGCTTGTGTCTTATTAGCTTACTCTCAAATTTCCATATTTAGCTTAAAGTAGTTCAGAAGTAAGATTGATAGTATTATATAGTAAGAAAAGACAATAATATGTTACAAATAATTGTCATTAATAAACTCAGAAAAACCTTACTAGTTATTCAACATTATAATAATCATAATTCATAACTTGCAATTGCTAATATGGTATAACTTTTATGGTACATAAACTAATATGTGTCACTAAAATTGTAAGTCCTTCTATCACAAAAAGGGGACTGAAATCTTAACTTCATTAGTTTTTTCAAACTAAAGTTTCAATAAATTAATCAGCTTTCAACATCCCTTTAGCTTTTGTATCTACTGGTAGTTAAATGTTAATATACTGTTACATTTATAATATGTTAGGGCATAATATTTATATTTAATTATAATTTTAATTGAATAATTTCTGTCAAATTATGGTATATTTATGAGATATATAATATAAAAATATATATATATTATATATAATACACATATAATTTGAGAAATGTTGCTACTTTACATTTTACTTTATTATACATATATGTTCAATCAGTACAAATCATGTTTTATAGGAGAGCTTACACCTCTAGATTTTTCAGGCATTTCCACAGTTAAGTGCCTTCAAGTTATCAAAATTAGGAGATTTTTAATGAGTAATATAGACAAAATATAAGGGAAAAGGAAGAGTGACAATATGTTGAAAATTCTAATAAACTATTCATAAGCATGTCGTATGTTAAAACTGATTGGAGTTCTCTGGATATTTTAAGTCAGAAACTCCCTCTTCAGTCTTTCCTAATTACTAAGAAATAACTTTCTATTAATAACCAAGGAATTTAAAATAGAAAGAACATATAATGAAAACTAATAGGTTACAAATAAATCTAAGAAAATAGAATCTAAAAAAGACATCCTTTTATTTACAACAGCTTTATAGCTGAAATAATAGCTTTACAGAGCTATGAAAAATTAATAATTCCTATTATAAGAAGTATCAGGTACTTAGCATAAAATGGAAAACAAGTTTGTTCTGTACTCTTCTGCAATTCTACAAATAATATGAGCTTATAATTTAATCTGAGAAACAATAAATCTATATAGTCTCTAGCTACTAATTGGAGCATAGGCTATACTTCTTGAAGGAATGAATTATTATACAATAAGATAAGCAAGATTTTTTCTTTCAAACTTTGTTCTTGACATCTAACATTAGGTTTAAAGATACTGATATGGTAAATGACTTATGCTTTCTTATTCAACAATTGGTTGAGGATAGCATCTGACATAGTGTGGTTGTAACAGATTTTTCTGTGTATGTTTTTTTTCATTTTTAATAGACTTTATTTTTTAGAGCAGTTTTAGGTTCACAGCAAAACTGAGCAGAAGATAGAGTTTTTCCATATACCTCCTGCCCCCACACATGCATAGCCTTGCCCCTTATCGACATCCCCTACAGAGTGGTACGTTTGTTACAACTGGTCAACCTAAATTGACACCTCATTATCACCTAAAGCCCATAGTTTACATTAACGTCTCACTCTTCACGTTTTATATTCTATGGGTTTGGATAAATGCATAATGACATGTACCCACCGTTATAGTATCATACAGAGTAGTTTCACTGCCTTAAAAAGAATCTGTGCTCTGCCTATTCAACCTTCCCTCTCACCTAACCCCTGGCAACTATTAAATTTTTTACTGTCTCTATCATTTTGCCTTTTCCAGAATTTCATATAGTTGGAATCATTCAATATGAAGCCTTTTCAGATTGCCTTCTTTCACTTAGTAATATGCATTCAAGGTTCCTCCATCTTTTCATGACTTGATAACTCATTTCTTTGTAATGCTAAATAATATCCCATTATCTGGATATATCAGTTTATTTATCCATTCATTTACTGAAGGACATCTTGGCTGTTTCCAAGTTTTAGCAATTATGAAATAAGCTCCTATAAACAGCGATTTGTGTACATATAAGTTTTCACCTCCCTTGGGTAAATACCAAGGAGTTCGAATGATGGATCATATGGTAAGAGTATGCTTAGTTTTATAAGTTATAGCAGTTTTAAAATAATAGAATTCTAAGTTAGACACTAGGATAACATTTGTATATTACGATTAAAAAATAATACAAGGAAAGCAATACTGTCAAAATTGTTTTCCTTGAGTGTAACTAGGCAAGAAAATTTTAAAAAGTTCTTTACCATTTATATGCACAAATATAACCAACTGAATATTTATTCTGGAAATATGAAAAGAGATCACCATTAAAACGAACACGTAGAAAGTTCCATTTCCAATTATATGGTGACTTAGTTCCTCAGATAGACTCAATGAAAACAACTAGAATACCAGATAAATTAAAATAAAAAATTTTAAATATGGATATATACTTACAGGATAGTAAGAAATACTCAAGCCAAAATCCATCTGAAGGCAGGAATCTTGAGAGTTAATTACCACAGGTGACTTTTGAAGAAGTGGAAATACTGAACTTTGCTTTCCATAGCCTCGAGGGCACCAGGGACTGGAAACAAATCTCTGGGCATCTTCATCAAGTGGAGGTGTATGAAAGGAGACATACCCAACAAACCTCCTTCCCTCAACTCCAAGACAAATGGATTATCTTGAATCTCAGCACTGAAAAATGAAAAATGAAAAATGAAAAAAAAAAAAAACCATAGGTCTGCCTCTAAAATATTATAACCACAAGCCTAACCTTATATCAATTTGGAGTTAGAATTCATACTACTTATGTGATCTGAACAAATTCAAGTCAAAATTTTAACTTTATGTGACCTCAAATTGGTAATGCACTCAACTTCTAGAAACTAAGAGAAATCCTCTGAGAAAGCGTCTACTTTTAACCCAGTTCTCAAAGAATTTCTAACAAATAGAATTCCACAGAATTGAAAAACTTGACAAGTCACAACAGAGAAGCAATAGTAACGATAATAAACAGGGAAAGACTTTATGTATTGGAATTACCAGACACAGAATATGAAATAAAAATGTTTGTGATAATTATAAAATAAATATAACTGTGAGATAATTTTTTCAAGGAGTATGAAATTATAAAGAATAAAATGGGGTTCTGCTTCTGGATGAAATGCAATAAGCACATTTCACCTTTTCCCATTGAATGCAACTATGAAACCCAGACAGAATGCATGGATCATCCGTGGCAAGTCTCTGAGATTTTTCTGCAGTAGGCAGGTTGGAGAAGAACACCAGAATTTCAAAATAACACTGAATAGGCAGTGAGTTTACCATTTCTTTTCCTCCAGTACTCTTGCCTGAATGCAGTGCAGCTGTAAACTCACAAGTGGACCCTGTGGCACAGAGCAAGAGAGAGCTTTTGGATAAGCTCTCTAGTTCTGTCTTGAAGACCAGAAACAGAAATTCCTAATACTGAGAGGAAGCATAGAAATTCATCATTTTTGTTCTCTTTGCTTGGTTCTATTTTCTTGCCCCAGTCTGCAGGGAATTCTTTTGCAGGGAAAGAGAGAGATCTATGGAAAACTACAAAAGCCAAAACTCTGAAGGAAGAGCACCTTCCTCTCCTTTGGTTGTAGCTATAACTTCAAAAGAATAGGGCAAGCCATATTACTTTTTATTTCTCTCTGTCCTCATTCCAGTAAGCCCAGAGCATGGGTCCCATCATGGAAGTACATCACAGAGGATGATGAGTGGTTTCACTAGAGATCCCCACCAAAAAATGAAGCCCCTGGAAATCAAAGTACTGGGGAGATCATGGAGAGGGAGGAGCTTATAAAAGTGATACGATAACATCATTTAGGAACTTCAGGGTTTCCCCTTAATCTGTATATGCATACATCTGATCCTAAGAAGCATCCCAAAGATTTTTTTTTTTTTTTTTTGTGGTATGCGGGCCTCCCTCTGTTGTGGCCTCTCCCGTTGCGGAGCACAGGCTCCGGACGCGCAGGCTCAGCGGCCATGGCTCACGGGCCCAGCCGCTCCGCGGCATGTGGGATCCTCCCAGACTGGGGCACGAACCCGGTTCCCCTGCATCGGCAGGCGGACGCGCAACCACTGCGCCACCAGGGAAGCCCCTCTAAAGATTTTGAAAACTGAACTAACAAGACAGAGTAGGGCTGAGACTGACCACGGTGGGGCACACATCCAAGAGAGAATAAAGAGCAAAACAAAGGTTTTAAAAACTGAATTAACACTAAAACCATAGCTCACAAGGGGTAGAATATCAATATTCTACATAGAATTTAAACAAGACTTAAAGTCTCTTAAAGTAATTCACAGTATATCTAAAATAACTTGGCATAGAAAGAACCACAAATATTTCAACACACATGAGAAAAGGCAATCAACAGACACTGATGTTATAATAACATAAATGTTGGAAATATCTGACAAAGACTTTGAAACAGCTATTATACAAATGCTTCAAGAAGCAATCCTGAACACTCTTGCAATAAGTGTTAAAATTAAAAGTTTCAGCAAAGAAATAGAAGATATAAAGAAGAATCAAATTAAAATTTTAGCATGGGAAAATACAATAGCCAACCCCCCCTCCCCAATCTCATTGAATGGGCTCAGTAGCTGAATGAAAATAACAGAGAGAACAGTCATTCAGTAAGCTTGGAGACTGAGCAATATAAATAATCTAATCTGAACAATGGAGAGAAAAACACTGGGAAAAATAAATAGAAACTCAGGGATCAGTGGGAAAATATCAGAAGGCCTAGCAATATGCCAATAGAGTCTCAGAAAAATAGGAGAAATAGGGTATTGATGAAAAAAATTAAGTAATGGCTGAAAACTTCCCAAGTTTGGGAAAAACAAAAAAACAAAACACCATAAACCTAGAGGTTCAAGAAGCTAAGCAAATCCCAAATAGGGTAAACTCAAAGAAATCTATGTCCAGATATATACAGCATAGTCAAACCCAAGATAAAGAAAAAATATTGAAAGCATTCAAAGAAAAATGACATATCAACTATAAGGGGAATAATGATTCATATAACTGAGGATTTCTTATCAGAAACCATAGAAAGCAAGAAATGGCACGAAATTCTTAAACTGTTGAAAGAAAAAACTGTCAACCCTGAATTTTATATCTAAATAAAATATCCTTTTAGTAGTGAAGGTAAATTAAAGGTATTCTCAGATGAAGGAAAACTAAGAGAATCTGTATCTATCTGCTGTGAAAGAATTTCTAAAGGAAGCTAAGGAAGCTTTTCAGAAAGAAGGGAAATGATTCCAGAAAAAAAACTTGGGACTTCAAGAATGAAGGAAGAGCAACAGAAAGAGTAAATATAAGGGGAAATGTGACAGTCTTGAAATCTTTAACCCAAAGGAGACTGGAAATGGGAACCAGAATAATGTAAAACAAAGGGAAAAACAGAAAACAAAAAATGACAGTTTTAAATTTAAACATATCAATAATTATATTAAATGTAAGCAATCTGAAGATACCAATTAAAAAGCAAAAATGGTCAGAACAGATTTAAAAAATGAACTATATACTGTCTAAAAATAGTCACTTAAAATATAATGTGATAGGCAAGTTGAAATAATGATGAGAAATGATATACTATGCAAAAACTAATAAAAAGAAAGGTGGATTGACTATGGTAATATCACAAAGCACACTTCAGAGCAAAAAACATTGCCAGGAATAAAGATGGACATTACACAATGAAAAAAAGTTTCAATTTATCAAAAAGCCATAATAATTCCCAATGTATATGAACCTAACAACAGATATTCAAAATACACAAAGCAAGAAGCTACAGTGCTAAAAGGAAAGATAGACACATTCAAAATTATAGTTGGAGACTTGAACAGTCCTTTCTCAGTAATAAATAAAAGTAGTTGAAAGAAAGTCAGCACGAATATAGAACAAACTAATACCATCAACTAACTTGATTTACTTGACATTTATAGAACTCCACCCAAGAACAGCAAAATACACATTCTTTCTGGGAGCACAGGGAATATTCACCAAGATGGATGATATTCTGGATTATAATTCACACTGACCAATATATAATAATGGAAATCATACAAAGTATGTTCTTTGACCATAATGGAATTATACTAAAAACAAATAACAGAAAGAAAACAAGAAAGTCCCCAAACACTTGAAAATTAAAGTTCATGATTCAAAATAAACTATGCTTCAACAGACTGTCTTAAGGGAAATTAGAAAATATTTTAACTGAATGAAAATGAAATGCAACATAACAAACGCTATGGAATTCAGTTAACGCAGTGCACGAAGGGGAATTTATAATAGTAAATGTTTATAATATAAAAAAGACAAAATTTAAAACTTCTACTCTGTGAAAGATAATGGCAAGAGAATGAGAAGGTAAACCACAGACTGGGAGAAAACATCTGCAAAAGATATATTTGATAAAGGATTGTATAAAATAATACAAAAAAACTCTTAAAACTAAACAAGAAGAAAATAACTTAATTAAAAAATGGGCCAAAGACCTTAAGACATCTCACCGAAGAAGATATACAGATGCACATAAGCATATGAAAAGATGTTTCACACCATAAGACATCAGAAAATGCAAATTAAAACAAGATACCAGTACACACCTAATAGAATGGCCATTATCTGGAACACCTATAGCAACAAATGCTGGTGAGGAGGTGAAAACAGGACTTCTCATACATTGCTGGTGGGAATGTGTAATGGTACAGCTACTTTGGAAGACAGTTTGACAATTTCTTAGAAAACTAAACATGCTCTTACCATATGATCCAGCAAATGCATTCTTTGGTATTTACCCAAAGAAGTAGGAAACTTATGTCCACACAAAAACCTTCACATGGATGTCTGTGGCAGCTTTATTTATAATTGCTAAAACTTGGAAACAACCAAGATGTCCTTCTGTAGGTGAATGGATAAATAAACTGAAGTACATCCAGACAATGGAACGCTATTCAGTGCTAAACAAAGATGCACTATCAAGACATGAGAAGGTACAGAGAAACCTTAAATGTATATTACTAAGTGATCTGAAAAGATCATATTCTGTATAGTGACATTCTGTAAAAGGTAAAACTATGGAGACAATAAAAAGATCAGTGGTTAGCCGGGTTTGGGTGGGGAGAGATATGAATAGAGCACAGAGGATTTTTAGGGCAGTGAAACTACTCTGAATGATACCATAATGATGGATACATGTCATTATACATTTGTTCAAACTCACAGAATGTACAATACTAAGAATGAACCATAATGTAAACAATGGACTTTATGATGTGTCAATGTAGATTCATCAGTTGTAACACATGTACCGTTCTGGTGAGCAGTGTTGATAATAGGGGAGGTTATGGATGTGTGGGGACAAGGTGACATATGAGAAATCTCTGACCCTCCACTCAATTTTGTTGTGAAGTTAAAAGTGCTCTAAAATTCTTACTAAAACAAACAAGCAAGCAAAAAAACTAAACAAAAACCATTTACAATGACATCAAAACAGGAAGTAACTAGGACTGAATCTAACAAAAGATGTGCGAGACCTTTGTGTGCAATATCATTAAATCTTAGTGAAACAACTTAAAGGAGATCTAAATAGATATATACCATGTTCAAGGACTAGAAGATAACGTATGGCAAAAATGTCAATGCTCCTCAAATTAATGAATAAATTCAAGCGATTCCAATCATATTGCCAAATGTTTCTCTATTGTATTTGACCTGCACGTTAGAAAATTTTATTTGGTAGTCTAAGAGCCAAGAATAGCTAAGAAAATCTTGAAGAAAAAGACAGAATTGAGAAGACTTTCCTAGCAGATATTAAAACGAATTACATCCTGATAGTGTGGTATATGCATGGGATAAACCAATAGACCAATGCAACCAAATAAAAAGTCCAGAAACAGACCCTGGCATATATGAACTCTTGATATATTACAAGGATAACATATAGTTATGTGCAGAAAGAAGTGATATTCTAACAAATGGTGCTGGAATGACTATCAGAAAAAGAAAAAAATCAAATTTCTAGATCACTTTATACATTAAAAATCATCTTCGGGCTTCCCTGGTGGCGCAGTGGTTGAGAGTCCGCCTGCCGATGCAGGGGACACGGGTTCGTGACCCGGTCCGGGAAGATCCCACATGCCGTGAAGCGGCTGAGCCCGTGAGCCATGGCCGCTGAGCCTGCTCGTCTGGAGCCTGTGCTCCGCAACGGGAGAGGTCACAACAGTGAGAGGCTCGCGTACCGGAAAAAAAAAAAAAAAAAAAAAAATCATCTTCAAATGTACTAAAGAACTAAACATGAAAGGCCAAACTATATATTCTTTTAGAAGAAAATTCTTGGATATATCTTAAAGATTTGGGGTTTAAAAGTTATTTGAAATAGATTTGAAAGATTTTTTGAACATAACACAAAATGTCAAGTCCCAAAGGAGAAAGTGATATATCCATCCACATTAAAGTTTAAAACATCTTCATCTAGACACCACGAAGGAAGTAAAAACCAAACAAACAAAAAACTAAAGAAGATAGTTTTTACTCTCTATAACAACCAAAAACCTAGTATCCAGATTATATAAATTTCTCACATAAATCACTGAGTAAATTGCAACCAACAGAAAATCAGACAAAAGCCTTAAACAGAATATACCAAAAAGGAAATGAAAATTAGCCAAGAAACATGAAAAGATGCCCAACTTCTTTAGCAATAAAAAGTAAAGCAAGTTAAAACCGCAAGAGTCACCATGTCTCACCCAAATTTTCAGGCAAAAACTTAAAAATCTGACACTATCACGTATAAGCTTATATATGGAACAACAGGAACTTCGGTACATTGGTGGTGTGAGGTACAAATTGACCCAAACACTTTCAAAAACAGACTGGCATTCCACAGGAAAGGTGAATGTACACATAATGTATGATCCCTGAATTTCACTTCTGGAGAAAATACATAAGAATATTAATAAAAATTACAAGAAAACCAAAATGTCTATCAATAGTAGAATGGAAAATAGTCTTAAAATGGAATACTATTCAGCAGGGAAACTGAAAGAAGGACAGCTACACACACCAATGAATCTCCCCTAAACCTCATATTAATTGAATGAAATAAAGTTGACAGAGGAGATGTTATAGAGTAGTTTATATTCATTAAGTTCAAAGATGGGAGAGATATATTCATAAGCAGTAACATTATTTAAAATGAAAAGAAAATAGGGTGATTATTATAAAAGAATGATAAACCTCTGGGTGGAGGGTGAGAAGGTGATGCAATTGGGGAGAGGAACACAGGGGAACTTTGAAAGAACTGGCAGCAAACACATAGGTGCATAATTTAGTAAAACTTTTTAAGCCAAAATATACATCTACACACTCTTCTGTATGATATACTTTTAATAACACAAATGGAAAATTGCCTAGTAAAGTAAATAAATTTTTATGAGATCCCAATACTGAATTACTGTGCTTGTTCAAAAAGTTGCAACCTGATATAGAATATTTTGTTATAATTTTTCTCAGTCTAACATATTCCAGTTTTCAGTTCTTGACTCTCCTTAATGCCAAAATATAATTATAATATGGTATTTTATTTAAGCATGTGCAATTAAAAGGACACCATTGTATACACCAGTGTATGTTTTCCAACTGCTAGAGGTGGAGAACATAATTCCATTTTGTGTATATGCTACTACTGAGAACTCTCTATTTCATAGATTATATAATATTAGAAAGGTCTCCTTCATGCCACCTAACTCTCTATCTCAAATTATAGATTAGAAGTGAGTTATTGTTTGGTGCAGAAGTCAGGAGACTGCTTGCAGAGTACTGCTAATACATTTTAGGAAATACTACCCAGGCATAAAAGGGCCACTTTTTGAAGCCAGAATTGCCAGCGCATTATTGCTCTTTTTGTGCAGATTGGCATAAGTCAAGGACATATTTGGGGCTATGCTGAGAAGAAAGGAAACACTGTCCAGTCGATTAGAACTGGAGCTTAAGTGGGCAAGTGGAGAAAGTTCATAGGAACCAATTATAATCCCATTTATTTTCTACCACAATGTCTTTTATAGAAGACTCTTTAACTCACTGTTTTCATATCTCAGTATTTCCTTCTTTCTTGTGATCCTTAAGATTATTCTGTCCTTTGAAACTAGAAATATAGGGTTAAGTTTTCCTTTCTATATACGTAGATAAAATTCATACAAGCTTCTCTGCAGATTACAGATCAGTCTTTAGAAGATTTGTTTCTCTTGCTATAACCTGTAAAATATTTTTCCTTGCTAATTTATATCTACCTATAGACACATTTTATCTTAAGATATAAATTAATCATTATTTTGCATAATATGGTAGGAAATGAACTTTTACTCTGATACTGGCTAGGGCTAGTGGGTTCTAGCCCCTTTCTGTGCAAGTCATGAATATATTTTAAGACTATTTTGCAGTGAGAATATAAGTAGCAGTATTTGCATCAAAAAATACAATAGATACAGTGTTCCCTGAAAAGTCATGCTCTGTACATTTAACTCAACTTGGCAGAAACCACCATTCTTTCTATGGAGGATACTAATACTGTGTATAGAAATTTACATGGAAAATATGCTTGCAGACTTCTTGTAGCTAGAGTTTAAAATATGCAACCTAAATTGGATCAATTTTATGTCTATATTCTATGGGAATTAAAAAAATTTAGATCAGAACTTTGACAATTCTTACATAGACACCTATCCACATAATGAGTATATGAGTGTGTGTTTATTTATTTATTTGATTTTTCTTCCAAATCGTTCACGTTGAACAATCAGTTGAGATGGAATCAGCCTGATTCTGAGAGAACTGTAGCTTTCATTAGATACAGGTAATACATGAAGGTAGATCCCCGAAAAACCTGAGTATTAAAATCTCCAAAAATTATTGGCAAACTCTAAGCCATGATAATTCAAATTAAATGACTTTATTATTACAATTTTGTTTGTTTTGAGCAAACTGTACTGAAGTAATTGAAGATACACACACACATACACACACGCAGATCACTGGCGTATAGCTTAACAAATTTTCACAAAATAAACACATCTGTGCAACCAGGACTTACATCCAGAGACAGAACATTACCATATCCCAGAAATTTCCCTCAGACCCCCTTTCAGTCACTACCCTGTCCCCAAAGGAAGTCACTATCTGACTTTTGAGACCATAGATAAAATTTGTCCAACTCTGAACTTTATGTAAGTGGAATCACATGGCAGGTACTCATTTGTGTCCTTTTTTTTGCACTCAACCTTGTGTTTATAAAATTTATCCATGTTGACTTACGTATTTATATTTTGCTCATTCATATTGCTGTTCAGTATAAAATAATGATTTTAAGGCATCATGTATGACTGTATACAATGTGTTAAAGATATCATAGTTAGTAAAATACTACTCTGAGGGTCAGTGGCCTTAACCTAGCTGTGTAACAGGGCATAGAATTTGGGATCAAAGGAGCTGGAGGTAAGTGAGTAGCAGAAGCTCTCATTAACTCTTCCACCCTATATAGGAAAGGCTGACCTTACTCCTCAGTTCATATAGCAAGCCCCTATTATCAGGCTACTGTAGTTTACCTTATTCCTAATTTAGCAGACCCTGATGGTTGGCTCATCCAAGAGCCATTAAAATGATTGTCCTTTCTTCTCTTTCCTCTATAGAGGCTGAAAGAGCCTGGTATACATTTTCCCCAATCCCTCATACTACTAAGGAATGACCATGTGATACAGTCCTGCCAATGACATTTGAGGGAGTTTTTGGAGATTTCTGGGAAAACTTCGATTTTTTTGTTAAAGAGCTAAGTGTGGAGAGGAAAACAACCCAGAATAGCCCATATTGAAGGAGAAGAACAAAGTAGGAAGATTAACAGTATCCAACTTTAAGATTTATTAAAAAGCTACAGTACTCAAAACAGTGTGGTATTGGTGAAACAACAGACAAATAGATGTAGCAAAATAGAGAATCCAGAAATAGATCCCTATAAACATAATCAACTGATCTTTGACAAAGGAGCAAGGGCAATACAATGGGGCAAAAATAGTCTCTTCAACAAATGGTGCTGGAACAACTGGATATCCACATGCAATCAAGCAATGAATCAATCAATCAATCCAGCCACACACCTTACATACATCACAAAAATTAACACAAAATGGATCACATATCTAAAAGTGAGACACAAATCTATAAAAATCCTAGAAGATAACATAGGAGAAAACCTAGACGACCTTGGGTATGGTGATGCCTGTTTAGATACAACACCAAAGTCTATCAAAAGAACTAATTCACGGGCTTCCCTGGTGGCGCAGTGGTTGAGAGTCCACCTGCCGATGCAGGGGACACGGGTTCGTGCCCCGGTCCGGGAAGATCCCACATGCCGCGGAGCGGCTAGGTCCGTGAGGCATGGCTGCCGAGCCTGCGCGTCCGGAGCGGGTGACAACAGTGAGAGGCCCGTGTACCACAAAAAAAAAAAAAAAAAAAAAAAAAAAAAAAAAAAAAGAATTAATTCACAATCTGGATTTCATAAAATTAAAAACTTCTGCTCTGCAAAAGACAGTGGCTTGAGGATGAGAAGACAAGCCACAGACTAGGAGAAAATATTTGTAAAAGACATTTCTAATAAAGAACTGAATTTATAATATATTTTTACAAACTCATAAAACTCAACAAAAAACAAATGACCAAATTAAAAAGTGGGACAAAGATCTTAAGAGACACCTTACCAAAGAAGATATAGGCATACCTCATTTTATTGTACTTCACTTTACTGCAGTTTGCAGATGCTGTGTGTTTTTTTTTTTTTTTACAAATTGAAGGGTTATGGCAAAGCCATGTCAAGCAAGTCTATCGATGCCATTTTTCCAACAGCATTTCCTCACTTCATGTCTCTAGGTCACACTTTGGTAATTCTTCCAATATTTCAAACTTTATTATTATATGTTATGGTGATCTGTGGTCAGTGATCTTTGATGTCACTACCATGACTTGCTGAAGGCTCGGATAATGGCTAGCACTTTTTAGCAATAAAATATTTTTAAATTAAAGTATGTACTTTTTTTAGACATAATAGACTTAATATTGAACACTTAGACATAATAGACATAATTGAACACTTAATAGACTGCATTCTAGTGTAAATATAAATTTTATGTGCATTGGGAAGCCAAAAATTCATGAGACATGCTTTATTGCCATATTCACTTTATTGTGGTGGTCTGGAACTGAACCTGCAATATCTCTGAGGTATGCCTGTATACAGTTGGCAAATAAGCAAATTAAAACATTGTAAGATACTACTACACACCTATTAGAATAACCAAAATCTGGAACACTGACAACAAATGCTGACAAGGATGTGAAGCAACAGGAACTCTCATACATTGCTGGTGGGAATGCAAAATGGTATAGCCACTTTAGAAGACAGTTTGGTAGTTTCTTAAAAAACAACATACAGGACTTCCCTGGTGGCGCAGTGGTTGAGAGTCCGCCTGCCGATGCAGGGGACAAGGGTTCGTGCCCCGGTCCGGGAAGATCCCACATGCCGCGGAGCGGCTGGGCCCGTGAGCCATGGCCGCTGAGCCTGCGAGTCCGGAGCCTGTGCTCCGCAACAGGAGAGGCCATAACAGTGAGAGGCCCGCCGCAAAACAAACAAACAAAAAAACAACATACAGCCACCCTTGCTATCTGATGGGGGATTAGTTCCAGAACCACCCCCCTCCAAGGATACCAAAATCCATGGATGCTCAAGTCCCTCATATAAAATGGCATAGCACTTACATATAACCTATGTGCATCCTCCCATATACTTTAAATCATCTCGAGATTACTTATAATACTTAATACAATGTAAATACTACATAATTAGTTGTAAATACAACATACATGCTATGTAAATACTTGCTGACGCAGGGCAAATTCGAGTTTTGCTTTTTGCAACTTTTCTGGAATTTCTTTTTTCAAATATTTTCTATCCACGGTTAAATCCACAGATGTGGAACCTGTGAATATGGAGGATTGACTGTGTTCATAGGTTTTACCTGTGTTTCACAGACTGTATTACCATATGACCCAACAAACTCAGCCCTTAGTATTTACCCAAAGGAGCTAAAACCTTATGTCCACTCCAATACCTGCACACAGATGTCTATAACAGCTTTATGCATAACTGCCAAAATTTAGAAGCAACCAAGATGCCCTTCAGAAGATGAATAGCTAAATAAACTGTGGTACATCGAGACAATGGAATACAGGCACACCTCAGAGATGTTGCAGGTTTGGTTCCAGACCATCAAAATAATAAAGCAAGTATTGTAATAAAGTGAGACACACAAATTATAACACACAAAAGTGATTTTTACACTATACTGTGGTCTACTAAGTGTGGAATAGCACTATGTCTGAAAAAACAATGTACACACGTTTATTTAAAATTAATGCTGTTGATTTGCTAGACACAGGGTTGCCACAAACCTTCCATTTGTAAAAAATGCAATATCTGGGAAGTGCAATAAATGAGGTATGTCTGTATTATTTGGTGCTAAGAAGAAATGAACTGTGAAGCCATGAGAAGACATGGAGAAACTCTAAATGAATATTGCTGAGTGAAAGAATCCACTCTGAAAAGGCTACACACTGTGTGATTCTAACTATTCTGGAAAAGGCAAAACTATGGAGACGGCACAAAGATGGGTAATTACTAGGGGTGGAGTTGGGGTAAGGGATGAATGGGTAGAGCAGAAAGGGTTTTTAGGGCAGTGAAAATATATTTTATACTTTGTATGATACCATGACAATGGGTATATATCATTACACATTTGTTAAAACCCATAGAATGTACAACACCAGGAGTTGATACCAGGAGTTATGATATAATGTAGCTCATCAATTGTAACACATGTACCATTTTGCTGAGTGATGTTGATAATGGGGGAGACTATGCATGTGTGCGGACAGGGTATATGTGGGAAAATCTCTGTACCATCTGTTCAATTTTGTTGTGCACCTAAAACTACTCTAAAAAAAGAAGTCTTTAAAAAAATAAATGTAACAAAAAAAAAGATAAACATAAGAGGAGAAGGGATCAATGTCACTATTACCTCACCTTCCTGTCTTGCTTCTGAATATTATTCCTGGAGCTTCAGCAGTCCTTTCGAGATCATGAAATAATGAGCATGAAAATGAAATGGTAACACACTAAAGTGATCAAGCCAAAATGTGAAAATCAGAAACTCTGATAATGCCATTGGTGCTGAACCAATTTTTAGACTCATGGTTCAGTAAAATAAATAATTTCTTTTTTTTTTTTTTTTGCGGTACGCGGGCCTCTCACTGTTGTGGCCTCTCCCGTTGCGGAGCACAGGCTGCGGAGCACAGGCTCCGGACGCGCAGGCTCAGCGGCCATGGCTCACGGGCCCAGCCGCTCCGCGGCATGTGGGATCTTCCCGGACGGGGGCACGAACCCGCGTGCCCTGCATCGGCAGGCGGACTCTCAACCACTGCGCCACCAGGGAAGCCCATTATAATTTCTTTATGATTTAATCCCATGTTATTCAAGGTTTCAATTAGTGCAGTTAAAAGTATATCTGATACACCATTTATACTGATAATCAAGATAGAAACATGCATTGAAGAATGTTGCTTGGAATTATAGTGTATTTTACATTGATTTCTTGAAAAGCAACAATATCCTGATTAAAAATATAAAACTGCATATTCATCCAAAAGATGAACCATGCCTAGTTATCAAACACCTGAAATGCTTTCAGATGCTCTGTTTTTTAAAAACAATTATTGTGAATTTCTTGCTACTGTAGTACAACTTGTGCAAACATTCAAATATCTTAGACTCTTCCCGGTCCACTGGGGAATTCTGGTGGTAGACTGCTAGCTAAGCACCTAGCTAAAATCCCCAGAGGTTAGTGGACTTGATTATTATCCCATCAGTAACAGAAAGTATCTTTTTATATCTTCCTTTAAACAAGTAGACTACTATAATAATAGTTCTGAAATCGTTTATTGTCTCATTAAATTAACAGTTTCCCACAGACTTTTTTTTTTAACCTTTTTATCTTATATTGGAGTAGAGTTGATTAACAATGTTGTGTTAGTTTCGGGTGTACAACAAAGTGATTCAGTTATACATAGACATGTATCTACTCTTTTTCAAATTCTTTTCCCAATTAGGTTATTACGGAATATTGAGCAGAGTTGTTAGGGAAGGAGCATTTAAAAGTCCTTTGCTCCTCCCATTGAAAACTGATACCTTTATTTGTACCTATTTATGTTTATTTGTAGCAAACAACACTTTATCTCTCCCTTGCTGACTTTCTATGGCAACATCTAAGTAAGAATAAAGTGGACTTAAGCTAAGTTTTCTTTTGATTGAAAGCAAATCTGATATCTCAAAATATAGATGGATATACCCCCCAATGAGTATTTCATGAGTATTTGGAGTCTCGTAGAACAAGACATCTTATTAACAATTTATATTTCTTATGTTTGTGATGAGACCATAGGCTGTATTCAGTTGGCTTAAACAATGCAGTCGGAAAAGCTGTCCTCAAATTTTACTGTTAGTAATATTTTAGTAGAGAACTTGAGGAATCATAAGAAAAATGTATGCTAATGATCCTGCTTTGCTTCCTTGGAGAAGCACTATTTTTATACAATTAAGGGCCCAGTTAATGAATTTTTCCATTCTTATTATATTTTATAGCAGGAAATTCAAAGAGTTTGGGGGTTTAAAGAACAATTGTATGGTGTTTGTGAAGCTGAAAAAATTTCTGCATACTCAGACCCCCTCCATCTGATCAGTCTAGACTACTTTAATAGACCTCATTCACTTAAACTAAAAATTACATTGTGTCATGAAAATGATGACAAATATTTCCCAGAAAAGCCAAAAATGAGTATTTATGAATATTTGTTCTTCTTATAAACCACTGATTATAAACAGAAGGAATGCATCAAAGAGCTCTGATGTAACCATTTTATGTACATTTTGCATGGTATATTAAAATTTTAGAATTTGATAAATTCAGAAGATAAATAGGAAAATAAAATTCCATACGAAAAGCAGTAGATACAAAAATACACATTTTCCAAATGCTGAATAATAAATAATATAGCTAAGACTCATGGACACCCAGTATTATTTATCAGACTGTATTTAAGCATGGTGCAAGAAGAAAGTACTTATGCAGCACGTAAGCCAGTCTTTGACCAGCTTTGGCACCTAAACAGGAGTCAGATTCTTTGAGCCACAGATGTCTTCTGCACAGATAGGGTTTTATTTAATACCAAGTATGTCTTTTTCTACTTACATTTCCTGGAAAATAAGTACATATTTTGTAACCAGTCTATGAATAATGAAATACCTTCTCGTGAATGGCAGACTTCAGAAAATTCAGGATTTCAACCTTGGTAAACAAGTATATATTTGTAAGTCTGTCTAGGCTTATGTGTACCTATGCTGCATTCCATAAACCATCTCACAAAAAGGTTTCTGAAGCCCTCTCCTGACCCCCACTTCCCACATTTCATGAAGGAATGTGTGTGTGGAAAGGGGGGGGCTCTTCACAGAAGGATTCTAGTCAAGTGTTTCTGTCTTGAAACCAACCACAGGCTACTTTAAGAAAGCAGAGCAGTTTGGAACATTCTTTTGGAATGTTGGTAACATTCTATTGGAAGATGGAAGAGAATAAGTGCTCTTAGTTCATCAGAGAGATTCTAGAGGCTTCTTACCAGTGGATAGAGTCAAAGAAGACTTTGATGATGGTGAACCAGGATGAGAAAGAAGACTTCTATGTTTTAACAAAGTAGGAAGTAGAGGTGGAAACCAGCTGTGTGTGTATGATGTGTGGTGTGTTACTGTAGGGTAAGGCTTCTGACCTCCACATGTCTATGCCTCTTGTTTCATTCAGCATCTAATTTTTTGATTCCTTCAGCTATGTGCTTAGTGAAATGTTCAAACCACCCCTCACCACATCTCCCTCCCATGCTCACCCCTCTCCCCACACACATACATAACTCAGATGGATAAAGATCCCTCAGGGTTCCTTTCTTGGAGACAGAAAGTACAGTTGGCCTGCAGATGGCCACTGAGATGACCCTGGCCTCTTTCAATTACAGACTCAATGAGTTCCTTTGGTTTCTCAGAGATTGGATGAGATAGAAACTACAAAGATAATTAGAACTAATAAATCAGTTAACATTTAAATTCCATTTTTTGTTTAAGGAAAATTATATAAAAGTAATCATAATTCATGTGTTGCTTAATATCTAGAAATTTAGATAAATACCTGTAACATTGACTACCCATTTGATTTTTGATTTGCCAAGCAGATTTTGGGTTTTATTTTTCCCTCAGGTAATTCACTTATAATTTGATATGTCAATAGGTGGCTTTGGTGCCTGATTAAGGCATTCTTATCTAAATAGAGGATAAACCATGCAAATAAAAATGCAAATAAAAATCCTAACTCAAAGATAAGAGGATATTTTCTATTCAAATATATTCTATTCAAATATACAACTGCTCAAAAAGGAAATAGATTTTTTTTCTAAGAACGTGTAATGTGGTGTCTTTTATGTGTATTCGACTTGTATCACTTTTCATTACTATAAAATAATTTGTATGTATTCATCAATTTTAAAATGATACTAATCTTCATACCCCCCAATATTTTGAAAATGGTAGTGAATGGTAAATTGTGTTTGTACTAATAGTGGCACCACTGTAGGTGTTAAACAGAAATAACATCTGTGCTTTGCTGAAACGAGTCTTGAATTTTTCAAGTGTTTGTTATGCAGGAGTTTCAGAGATACATCCATTGCATAAAATATGACCACCCCATGATTATGTGATCGTTGTGAAACAGTCGATCAAAACATACAAAGAAGAAACAAAAAATCATCCATAAGCCTAACACTAAGAAACATAATTATGATCTTTTAAAAAAAAGGTAAATCGCTGAAATGGTTAAGCAAAATTTTAACTTGTATTTTCCTTATTATACAAAATTAGAGTCAGGTTAGAAGAAACACTAACATCAGTTAAGTACCTCAATTACTTAAATACTAATGCTGCATAACTACTGCTAACTTGGATTTATCTCCACCCCCATTTACTACTGTTAGATTTGAAGAGAACGCAACTCCTGCATGCCTTCAGCCATGCGGTAGCCCTCCTTGGTCCCTTCATTCTTCTAAACACCAAGTTCCCTGACTCTACTTCCAAAATACACTTCAAATTCTCTCACATTCCTTCATCTTTGCTGCCACTGCCCTTGTCTAAGCTTCCATCATCTTGCACCTAGACTAACGCCAAAGTCTCCCGACTAGTCTCCTTGCTCCTACTTCTGTCCCTTTAAAACTGCCTCTCCATTCAACAGTCAAAAACGGCTGTAATCCGTGGTTTGTGACCACCTAGAGGGGTGGGACAGGGAGGGTGGGAGGGAGGGAGACGCAAGAGGGAAGAGATATGGGAACATATGTATATGTATAACTGATTCTCTTTGTTATACAATAGAAACTAACACACCATTGTAAAGCAATTATACTCCAATAAAGATGTTTAAAAAAATGGCTGTTAATAAATGACTGGATTGACTTATTTAATCATTCATAGCTTTGAACCTACTTTGAGGCTGGTACTTTTCTAGGCACTGGGGATAAATCAGTGAACAAAACGAAGTTCCTTTTCTCATGCCACAACTTATAGGTTCTGGAATTCCTATGCTTGCTCAGGCTCCATGTTCTTGCTCAGGGCACTCATTCTGCCTGGAATGCCTTTTTCCTCACATCCTTGCTTAGTTTACTTGCACCGGTTCTTCAAGAGTCAGCAAAATGGTCACCTCTTTGAGGAAGACTTCTGTGCCCCACACCCCACCAGGCTGGGTTAGTGTACCTATTTGTACTTTCAAGGTTTTCTGTGCATTCCTGTCTCTCAGCTCATAGCTGCACTGTATTATCATAGTTAATTACTTTGCTGTCTCCCTGCACTAGACTGTGAAATGCTCCTAAGAGGGGACTCTGTGTTTCCACTCTTGTTTATTAGATCACATCATGACCCCATGATCTAACTATGTTATTGGAAGACTGTTGAGACAAAAGACCCAGAGAATTGAATTTCAGCATCATACAGATATGAAGCAGCAAATCAAAAATCTAGTGAAGGGTCTCAAGTTTAGAAGTCCACTCTGGGTGTTTTCTTTTATATCTTCTGCACAAGTTTTAGAATCTGGTTCGTTGGGAACGCCCCTAATTAAGGTAGAGATTGCATAAGCAGAAACGGGTTTGTGGAGTCTGAAAACAAACACAGTCAATATCAAACCCATTTTTAACCTTCCTGCTGGGTGATTCTCTGCAAATTATATGTGTGAGATTCACTTTTCTCATTTACATCCCAATAATTGATATCTAGGTCATGAAATATCTAGTTGGTTTTCCTCCAGGCAAATGAAAATGTTGAAGCTAATGGTGAGATATCCATGCAATGTGAGTTTTTATTTATTTCAATCACTGGTAATTTTCTGACTGTTCTCCTTGAAGTTTGGACCTATCTTTTAAGCCTATTTATCTCCATCCCTCTTATTTTCCCAGGCACAGGAATGTGGTAGGGTGTGTTAGACAGTGGTTTACAGTCAAACATAATTGGTCGGCTCTCTCAGAGAATATGTTTTTCTGAGATTCTGTCTGTGGAAAGAACATTGAATCCACATGTGTTGTTTTCTCTTGTTGCCATTGACATCCAGAAGTCAACATCTGGTCTGTTTTTAGCCTTTTAAAAACTTTTCTTTTTGTTTTAATGTGGCTTTCCTATTTTTCTAAACTTACCCCAGATGCCAAGATAGTTTAAATTCTAACTTTTCTCCAGGGCTTTATTTTGTATGGATAATGGATCGGTGAATGATTATTATCACTTTCTTCTGTAAAATGAAAGATGATAATCCTTATTTATGTTCTCCTAGGCTTTTCTAAAGATGAATTGGCTGTTTAAAACAAACTGTTTTAAAGTTGAATTTTATGCTTTTCTAATTAAAGGAGTATTTTTAAAATAATTGAAAAAAACTGACTTAATACATCAGAACAAAACTATCTTCTTCTTGGCTCAGGTTGAATTGGACTGATTTTGCAAAGGCCAAAGGACTCATTTTGTTAGTGCTGAATTTATTCACCTTCTTAATCTTAGTTTAGAATATGTAATATTGTGGGGCGGGGGGTAGAGATTGGAGAACTAAGGGCAATTCCTTTAATAGGAAGGAATAAAGACTCATACTAAAACTTGGCTTAGATTTAACAGTGATCACTCTCCAGAATAACATGGCCCTATGTTGAGAGGGGAAAAAATGATTAGAGGCTCTGACCAGCCCAAATTTCAATTCTAAAAGAACAAAAATTCTCCATTTAACCTTAAC
The DNA here is from genome assembly GCF_002837175.3 of Physeter macrocephalus. NCBI lineage: Eukaryota > Metazoa > Chordata > Mammalia > Artiodactyla > Physeteridae > Physeter > Physeter macrocephalus. The sequence continues at coordinate 17,022,440 of NC_041214.2, forward strand.
CCATGTGAATTTCTTGAATCTCAGCCGAGTTTATTTTACAACTGGAAAGTACCACGACCACCCCAAAAAAACAGATGATAATTTTGTCTTAAAAAAATCATTAAATAAATATTGATTCCTCAGGAGAAAAGCTCAAGCCGCAGACATCCACACCCAATAATTAGCTAATCTACTCTAAATGCCAAAGATGAATAGAAAAAATTTTTTAAAAGAAACTAAAGCCTTTCTTCATAGTTTAACAGGTGTATGAAATACTATAACCAAATTTCTGTTGCCTAAAGTTGGGTTGCCAAATACTTCTTTGGTTTTAAATATTTAATGGATTTTTAAAATTAAAATGTTTTAATATAAACTGCTGTTTAAATAATTCTTCTAATGCTCTTTTCCCCTTTCCCTATGACTAATGCTTGAGAAACCATAGTCATTTTTGCTCAAAAATTACCTGAAGCTATTTAACTTCTTTTCTTCAAATATTAGCATAAATATTGGCCAATCACATTTCTTACTTATTGCCTTCCATTAAGATCATTTACCATGAGAAGGTGTAAAAGGGAATATAAGGTGGTCCACAGAGTGTTCATACTTCAAGTTTATGTTATCCTTTCAAATGTTTTAATGTAAATATGTCTATTAATTATTCTCTGCATACATGTTCTAATTTATCACCGTATTCCAGGATTTTCTTCTAGAAAGCTCATTTGTATATGCAGTATTATGAAATTGATTATTAATACACTAATGCATGATCTTGGGCACATCATAAGAGTATGTATTGACTGCTCCAATTTGTAAATTTCACATTTGGGGAAAATAGATTCATGGTGAAATATGCTTTGATGATAAGTATGAGAGTTTTTCTCAGAAAATCAAAAGTAGAACACAGTCCAAAGATTGTTTAAAAACACATAATTTTCCAGAAGTCCTCTTGCTTCCTAATAATGAAGGACCCTGAAGTTAACTTCGAGGTTGGTTAGTCTAAATAAGAATTGAGTGGCAAAGTTTGTCACTACAGGTTCTCACATTATTTTACCCACAGAAGTTTCCTTTTAAAGCAAACTCTACTAAGGATTTCAGAATTGGGGCAGAGATGAAATTAGAGTCCAGTCTTCCAATTCACGTTCTTCCTATAAAATTACAGTCACACGATTCTTATACCTGTGTTCTCATGTGAGTCACAGGATTCCTATTGTAAATGATGAAAGATGAATAGAGATAAGATTTGAGAAAGATAAAAAGACCCCCTTCAATATTATGTCCTAACCAGGCTTGTTATACATTAATTACTCTGAAAGTAAATTCAGGATATTTAATACTTTCTCAAGAAATTTTAACTTTGCCTCATTTTCAGAGCTTCTTGAGATTGTTTTTCTTAAAGCTTCATTGGGCATTAGAAATCAAAGATTGTCAGTTGATGCCAACGATGATCACTGAAAACGGTGATACTGATGACGCAGAAATAAATACAGTCCCGCTCTACCAAGTGCTCTTGTATCCTCTTCACTTTACCAGCACAAAATGCTCACCAACAAATCTGAACTAGCTATTCCCTTTGCCTTTCCAGCATATGACTTCCTGCCTCCTACCTGGTGACAGAAATATTTTGCCCCTTGAGAAATTTTTAAAATCATTTCTTTACCTGAATCAGAGCATGAGTGATGAAATTTTTTTAAAAAAACAATTAACTTTAGATTTCTTTCTTGTCTGTCTGCACACACCTGCTTTCAACTTCATGATTGTTTCTTCCATTTGGGATCTGGTTTACCAGGCCACAAGACTAAGCCACCCACTCTCTTCTGATACTATCAGGTTTGAGTTAGAGACTGTCACCACAAGAAGAGACCTTAAGGTTATTTTGTTCAACTCTCTCATTCAGAAGACGATGAAACAGAACCAGAGATGCGAAGGGACCTATTCAAGGTCATGCAGCTAGGTAGTGGTAGACTTGGTTTAGATTTTGGAGGTGGGGGGAGGATTCTTTGTTACACATTCACTGGGTTATGCACCTCCTTTATAATTGTAATTGTTTATTGTGTAGATGTTGTTGAAAATGGCCATTTTTTCCCTCTTAACTGAATAATATGAACGTGATTTGCTCTGGATATCTGTGAAGCTGATGTGTTTGGTGGTATTGGTTGCCTGTCATGTGTAAGCCTTTCCCTCTTGGGTAAGGAATGAATTACCCGTTACTCTTTTTTTTTTTTTTTTTTTTGCGGTACACGGGCCTCTCACTGCTGTGGCCTCTCCCGTTGCGGAGCACAGTCTCCGGACGCGCAGGCTCAGCGGCCATGGCTCACGGGCCCAGCCACTCCGCGGCACGTGGGATCTTCCCGGACCGGGGCACGAACCCGTGTCCCCTGCATCAGCAGGCGGACTCTCAACCACTGAGCCACCAGGGAAGCCCCACCCGTTACTCTTGATGTCCACAAAAATAAGAAATGGCAGGTGCTTGCTTTTACAGCTTTTGTAGCAGCTAGGATAAAGGCATATAACCTTGACATTGTCAGACACTCTCAGCCAACAAATCCACTCTAAGGCAAGTGATGTGAAGATACAGGGACAAAGATTTTGTCCTGGTGCAGGTAGCAGAGACAAAAGTTCCAGGGGGAGCATTGGCAATGATGTCAGTAGCAGACAATGTCCAAGACTGGCAGGGGCAACATCTGACATCCTGCGGGTGTGGCCATCATGTCCATCCTGATGTTTAGCTGTGTTCCTGGTGTTCAGGCTTTCTTGGTTCCTGCTTGTTTTCTGTGCCTAACATTCCAGCTTTTCTGGAAATTTTGGGAGTATCCAATAACCTTTTTTGAGAAATTCTTTTTGGATTTAGCTCATCTGGAGTTAGTTTTGTTTACTTCCAAGTGGAAGTCTGATAGTTACATGGCTTGAATAGAGAAGTTTTGCTTTCTGGATCGATCTTGGAATACCGAACGAATATGCTTGCTTTGGTATAGATGTGACTAGCAGAGAGATGTATCAAGGGCCAACTTAATTTCTCAACTGTCAATAAGTGATGGCTGTCCATTCTAGCCTCTCCAGAATATTCCCTATACAATGAGCAAAATATGTCAAGTAAAGTATGTTTCTCTCTCTTTTTTTTCACAGGTGGGCTCAGTTATTCCGTCTTTATGTAAGTTTTCCAAAGGCTTTGCTATAAAAACTGTATGCATCATGGACAGATCTAAAGAAATTTACTAAATTTGTGTTATATTCATAAACGTCTTCCTCCTCCTAGTGTTCTTTCTATGTGGTGAGAACACCGGACCCGAAATCTGGAGAACATAGATCATACTTCGTGTCCTTTTCCCAACTGATTTCTCACCTTTGTAAATGACTTCATCTTTCTGGGCATACATTTCCTCTGTGTAAAATGTGGGAGAGGAAAACCTGAGGAAGGAGGGCTGTATCACTTCTTGTATTACTTCTTGCTTCACAGACTCTGATTTTACATGAAAATGTGGGAACAGGGGAAAATTTGTCCTGTTCCTTTCTCCCCAACTCCTCCAAATAAGCATCATTATCCATCCTTCAATAAAATACAAGGAGCAATGAAAGCAGAAAAAGGGAAAAAAAAAACCATCTTGTTTTCTCTTGATAGAAGCTCATGAAATATAGCAAGTCAGTTTCAATTTTCTGGAGCTTTGTACAATAATTAATCTTAATTATGGCCTACAGTAACCAAACACGCACAATTTCAAGCTTTTAAAGAATTCCATTCATTAAAATAAAGGAGCCAGGCATAGGTAGAGTGATATTTTTTATGAAGCACTTGACTTGAAATTTTCCAACATCTGTAGAGAGTTAAAAAACAATCACTACCATCATTACAGTTACCCTGAAGCCAGCAATATATGAGTAATCCGTAGGCGCTTTATGGGTCCTACAAAATCATCAAATAGATCTTCAAAAGTGTTTGCAGTAGGAACCACACCTCTTTTATTCTGGGCATGGAAAAACCATGTAAAATAGACTCTCAATGAAGCCAGCATTGTAAGTAACAGACACAAGTTTATTTTTAGAGACTGAATTGCTATTAGTATGTAGTTGGGCACTTTTTAGTCTGACTTAAACACGCAAGAAACATCTTCCTGGTCATTTATAAAGTGTTGTCTCCACCCTACACAGAATATAAAATGTAAAGTTTCCAATAACAGGGACACAGTTAAATGCATTCACGGGTGCTTTCTCTTTCAACACAATTAATTTGCCCTAAGCAGTACCTAGTTCATGAATTCTTAAACTGTCAGGAATGAACAGGTATGTTCTCTGCCCTGACTTCAACATGAGGCAATGGCAGACACTGCTCTTTTCAACTTATTTAAGTTGACTTTGGACCCTTTTCCTACATTCAGTGTGTCCCCTTAGTGAGAATGGTCATGAGCTTTGAGCTGTCTGTCTCCTCCCTAAAAGACCGGCTTCGCTGCCACGTGAGTCCCCCCCTTATTGGAAGCTGACACTGCACTAATAAAGAACTGCTGGCAAACAACTGTAATTAGGAAATTTAAACTTGGGAATATTAGGAAAAGGCAGATTAGTTCTGCATTACCCTTGAGCATTTTTAGAAGGCACAAAGTACTGTTTGCTTCTAATTAAAACCAGAGGAAATAATGAATGAAGGCCAGCTTTATATGTAATGAAGAAGGTGTGTATTTGGACAGGCTTTCTCCCTGCTATTACTTCATAGAAAACCCAACTTCTCAAATTTCTTTGGTAGGGGAAAGCCACTTTTGTTCAATTTTTCATACCAGGAAGGAAGATGGCCATGTCCCTAAGGAGAGGTTGTACAATGATTCAAATTCATATCAAAGTACACATGGCTGACATTAGATTATTTTCTGAAGGCTGGTTAGGATAAGAAGAAAAGAACATTAAGACAGTAAGAGTCTTTAAAAACAAAAAGATCTTGGAAATTGGACAGGAAGCACAATTCATCCACAAAGAAACATTGGGCAGGCAGGTATTTAGGAGGAAGCTGTGAGCTAGCTTGATGCTTACTCACTAGGCTTACTGAGAGGTTGCTAGGTAAGTTCTGTCTTAATGGGGGCTCCTTGGTCAGGTGTGGCTTGATGTCCAAGGAATACATCAAACAAATGTTGGCAATAGAAATCTTAGTAGGACTTTTTATTTCTTGCCTATCTTTACTTCTGGTATGTGAAATCCTTGGGGTACGGAGTATTACTGTTTTATTCACCATTAGATATCCAACACCTGATAAGGACTCAATAAATATTTGATATAGGTAGAAAGAAGGAAAGGAAGGAGGGAAGGCAGGGAGGAAGGAAGGAAGTAAGAATGGAAGGAGCAGAGGCCCACTGAGACCACCTCATGGCAGGAAACCTGGGGCATGTGGTTTTCGGCTGTCCAATGAGTGTGTAGCTATCTTTAAGAAGTCTTGAGTCTGTGACTGGCTTTTTAGACACAAAGTCTGCAGAACCTGTGACTATCCAGGTGTTTTAGATTGAGTAGCAACTTTTATTCTCAGTGGGACCCCGGTCTGGCCACTGCCCAACCTTGTCAAGTCCCATGTTCACAATGTGGTCTAAATCTTAGGGGTGAGATTGATTCTTCAGAGGAGGGAATTAAAGGGTTTACCTCTGAGGAGCTAGCAACAGCAGAGACTGAGGAAAGGGGAAGGAAGAAGAAAGAAAGGAGTTCCATGGGATCGGGGAGCACCGAAAGGGGGTGGGAATGAAAGAGCTCTATGTACTTTAAAATCTGGCCCTGGATTTGTCCTGTCTCAAATGCTGACTGCACCAGCCCATAAAATGTTTAGAGAGACGCACAACTGTGGAAACAAAGCAAATTGCAAACCAGTTTCAGTAATTTCTCAATGAAGGGATTACCTTGTAATTCTCTGTGAACCTCCTATTTTGCAAGCCCAAAGGGAAAATGGTTTGTTCTAGACACGTCTATTATTGCTTGTCCCCCCTCAGCTGGTTGGAAGGGGAGCTGCCCTTGCCTTCGCGTCTCTGCTGAGCACAGACCACCATGCTCACTGGCCTCATCCATAAAATACGGTCAAAATTGCGTCTGCCTCCCAAGTTGTTACTGGGATTAAATGAATCACGTCTAGAGGGTTTAGGAGGTTGTCTGGCACATAGTAAGTACCCATTAAACGTTAGCAGTGGTGTTGACTGTGGTGATACGAGATGACAGTGACGATTTTGATGATGTTAACATATCATTGGCTGTGACTGATTGGACAAGGCATGTTATTAGCCCAAAGCTACCAATCCAGAAGCTGCACACTGCTTTATGACTTCTGTGGTTGGTTTCAAAAGATGAGCTAGACCAATCAGAGCCCTTTCTCAGAGACCAATGGAGACTGACAAAGGCCACGGGCTGGGGTGGACACAGTCTGGCAACGTGAAGATTAAGGTTGGGAGGGGAAACTAATTGAAATAAGGGTGGGTGGGTGGGTGAAGAAGAGGCATCGTAAGAAATGCACTCAGAAGCAGGGACGCTTTGGGACTTCCCTGGTGGTGCAGTGGTTAAGAATCCGCCTGCCAATGCAGGGGACACGGGTTCAATCCCTGGTCCAGGAAGATCCCACGTGCTGCGGAGCAACGAAGCCCATGCACCGCAACTACTGAGCCTGCGCTCTAGAGCCCGCGAGCCACAACTACTGAGCCCACATGCCACAATTATTGAAGCCTGCGCTCCCTAAAACCTGCATGCTGCAACTACTGAGCCCGCACGCTGCAACTACTGAAGCCCGTGCGCCTACAGCCCGTGCTCCACAACAAGAGAAGCCATCGCAATGAGAAGCCCGTGCTCCACAACAAGAGAAGCCATCGCAATGAGAAGCCCGTGCACTGCAATGAAGAGTAGCCCCCGCTCACCACAACTAGAGAAAGCCCACACGCAGCAACGAAGACCCAATGCAGCCAAAAATAGAAAAAAAAATTAAAAAAGAAGAAGCAGGGACACTTTGCAGGAGACTGAGAGAAAGAGAGCCCAGAGCGCTCAGTTCTCAGTCTGCTACTCTCACTACTGTTTTCTTAAATATCTCCTAGATTCCAACCTTCACTCCTGGCTTTTAGTTTTAAACCCATTTGGGTTTGAGTGTCTGTATTTACAAGTCCAGAGAATCCTGACTGGATTTTAAAAATACTTTTTATAGTATAATTAATCATACTACAAAAAAATGAGTCAGATATTATCTGGCTACAAGACTTCCTTTCAACTGCAGTTTACAAATTTTAGAGCATACCAGTGATTACAAACACTGAGGAACCGAGTCAGCTGTTTATAGGAATTAGAATTTCTATGGCTAGGCTCTTCTAATGTAATTTCATCCTCGTGTCCACTATAAATTTAGAGATTGAGAGATGTCTGTGAACTCACCAACGACTGACATGGCAAAGGAAAGGGTCAGGGGTGCAAACTCCAATGCCCACAGGGGCATTAATGCATAGAATGGACGTAATACAGTAGAGAATGGTAGGAACACTGCCCACCAAAGAGGCCTTCCCTCCTGTGCCTTCCAGGCCCCTCCCCAAGAAGGGACTTTCTTCTCAGATCAGTCTTCTGTTAATTATGGAAGTATGTTCCCAATATAAAAGCTAAAAATCCAAAATTTTTAAATTTCAGTCTTCTGTCTGTTAAATACTGAGAACTAATTTAATATTTTTTTAAAAAAAGATATGGCCCGGGCTTCCCTGGTGGCGCAGTGGTTGCGCGTCCGCCTGCCGATGCAGGGGAACCGGGTTCGCGCCCCGGTCTGGGAGGATCCCACATGCCGCGGAGCGGCTGGGCCCGTGGGCCATGGCCGCTGGGCCTGCGCGTCCGGAGCCTGTGCTCCGCAACGGGAGAGGCCACAACAGAGGGAGGCCCGCATACCACAAAAAAAAAAAAAAAAAGATATGGCCCAAAGAAATGTGTCTGCAGACCAAACTTTACCTGAGGCTAACAGTTTGCACCCTCTGATGTAATATATAGGATGTGAAATATACTCTGGTAAAGACACGGATGCTTCACAATTTACCACATTTCCTAAATCCCTAGCCAACTACGCGGTTATACTTTAGAAAGACAAGAGAGGGAAGACTGTGCGACTTTCTGCCAGAAGTAAATGGAAAATGTATATCAACACTTGTCTAAACATTTCAAAAAAATGTTAACATAATTATCATCAAATTATGGATCCTGGTGATTAATAATGCATACATAATAACGCAATAATGCCTTTCATATTGCAATGAAATCATGTTAAGTCCCCTAGCACCCCTGCACCCCTGCATGTCATTTTGCAATTGTTTTCTCCATTATATACATTTCAGCAACATTGCAGTACATGGGTAATTTTCAAACCTTTTCCCCTGTTTCTAACAGATCACTATTAAATGCTTAGCTTTAGGAGTTGTATTTAAATGTACTCTTTGACTATGATTAGAAAGTAGTTTAAGTGATATACACACATTTTTTAATTTCCCTAGAATAATGTGCTCTGGTTTATAAGTTCTCCAGATTAACCCAATTAATTGGAATAGAATATACATTTTTGTTGAAATGCAAAGCGTATAAAAGATGATACAAGGCGTGGCTTTCAGATTATAATTCTGTGATAAGTCTCCTCGTCTGCTTCAATTGTCCTCTTACTTATTTTCAAAAGACTACGTGAAAGACTACCGACTTCTGTGAAATGTAAATCTTTTATATTGTCTTTTCCTCTAAATTCCTCAAATTTAAAGCAAAGTCTTTATAATGGACAGATTAACTTCCTTCCACATCCTCTCTCTTAAAACTTGTGTGTCTAAAGCTACAGACAAAAGATGTAAGAGATTCAGTTATTGCTATGTAAGAACTCTAGATCTAGTATGAAAAATTACGACTTCCAGTGATAGCCCTGATAATGTAAAGCGCTTAGAAGTCATTGCTCCTGTCCTTAGAATAAGAGAAAGCTGAACAGATAAGAACAATCAGCAACTATTTTTAGACACATTAGAGAACTGAGGTTGCAGGGGAAATGCCCCTGAAATCTGGAGACAAGTGGTGGTAGGTAAATAATAGCTGCCCAAAGAAGTTCACTTCCTAAGCCCTGGAATCTGTGAATATGTTACTTTACACAGCAAAGGGAAATTAAGGTTGCAGATGGAATTATGGTTGCTAACCAACTAATAGATTAATAGATTATAGATTGGGCCCAAAGTAATCACAAGGGGCCCTAAAAGTAGAAGAGGGAGGCATTGTGAAAAGCACTCTGCCCTGTGTTAATGGTTTGCAAGATGGAGGAATGGATTTACCATCAAGAAATGCAGGTGGGCTGTAGAAGGTGGAAACAATGAGGGAAAAGAGCCTCCCATGGAACATCCAGAAGAAATGTAGCCCTGTCAACTCAGTGATTTTAGCCCAGTGAGACCCATACAAATTTCTGACTTCCAGAACTATAAACTTGTGTTGTTTTAAGACATCAGGCTTGTGGTAACTTGATACAGTAGCAATAGGAAAATAATACTGATAGATAAGTAAATCCAGAGAGTCATAGCCAGGCAGCTTACCTGAAGCAGAAGCCACTAGGGCCATCAACTGGTAGGAACATCAAATGCTCATTTTCACAAACTGCTGGAGGCTGAATGTGAACTAGTGAGAAAGTTCTGGGGGCCACAGGCCTCTTGAGAGGCCTCAACATTTTTACGGCGTTTATCACTGGGTTCTCCTGACGAAGATCTAAGTTCTCCTGTGGCTTGGGGTGGGGGGAAGGCCAAGCAACATAAAATATACCCAGAATGAAGTATACATTTGATTGGTTTTTGCCTACACCTTAATGTGAACAATTGGGGAAATACTGATTTACGCCCGCAGTTCATGAAGGATGGTCCTGCAATCAGCAGGACCTGGGAACATCACCTGGGAACCTGTTAGACATGCAAGCCTTTGGAACCCACTCCACCACTACGGAATCAGAAACTCTGGGGGTGGGCCCAGATATTAGTGTTTGGCACTAACATTTGAGGAATAGGAGGTTTCAGAAAAAAGAGGGCCCAAGACAGATCCCTTGCATTAATAGGAGCTCTTCTGTTACAGGAGGGCATCTAGACATTTCCTTGTGCTTCCGTGTGTGTGTGTGTGTGTGTGTGTGTGTGTGGGGGTGGGCCCAGATATTAGTGTTTGGCACTAACATTTGAGGAATAGGAGGTTTCAGAAAAAAGAGGGCCCAAGACAGATCCCTTGCATTAATAGGAGCTCTTCTGTTACAGGAGGGCATCTAGACATTTCCTTGTGCTTGTGTGTGTGTGTGTGTGTGTGTGTGTGTGTGTGTGTGTGTGTGGTGTGTGTGTGTGTGTGTGTGTGTGTAGTTAACTTAGAGCTCATGAAGCAATCATAGACAAATTTTAAAAAAAAGACAAAACCAACTAATTTTGCAAATCTGTATAGAGTGGACATACTTCAACACAATTACATAAAGCTACTTAATCTATTTGATTTGGAAAATATTTGAGCATTAAAAGTCTTTATTCCAGATATCTTTTGTCAAATAGTCTCTAAGATGTGAACGTCATGGAAGCACTCTTGAAATAGAGATGTTGCAATGATAAACTAAAACCACTTGAGGGCAGTAAAAGCACATTTCTTGCCTGTTTGTTGCAGATGATTTAATTATAACTTTAAAATTGAACACTTTACCAAAATGCCCTTTTTTGTATTTCTCCCTTGGTCTAGAGTTATCTCCCACCTCCGTAGTTCAGATTCCTAGAGCATTTCTCTCATGTAGGTGAAACAACAACACAAAGTATTTTAAATGCACTTTTTTTTTTTTTTGGATTATCAGCTCTATGTTTGCTGTGGCTTGTAACTGATGTAATTCTGAGACATTTCTCAATTAAGTCACTAGTTCAATTTCTTCACCTCGAATAATCTGTTATGTTCATGTAAGTATATCCCAAAGTCCATCTATATATGTGGGCACCCGTGTGTGTGTATGTGTATGTGTGTGTGTGTGTGTGTGTGTGTGTGTGTGTGTGTGTGTACGTGTGTTTACCCAGAAAAGTTTGAGTAAATAAATTAAAAAACATTGGAAACCATTACAGTGAACCAGCAGAATTCTCTGGGGGCACATTCATAAAGTACCTTTATTCTTTCCCATCACTGTCCTGTAAACCCACTATGTCACATGTCGGCCTCTTTTTCATGACCACCTTGCATACATCTTGGGCAAGTCTCAGATGTTAAAAAAAAAAGTTGTCAAGTGACTTTTGTTTCCTTCTCAAAATATCTTATTTCAGTAATTAAAATGTCCATTTTATAAAATACTTAAAATTCTAAACTTCATGTAAAGCTAAGCTTCCCCTGTCGTCATTCTGTCTGCTTCTGCAGTGGGGAGAAGTGGTGAGGTGATGACAGACATTCAGGCTGATTTCTCTGCCTAGTTTCTACTCATCTTCCTGCTTACTGGGCTGCCTCTACTCCTGGAGGAACGGGAAAGGAAGAGGAAAGAGAGGTAAAGAGACGAGACCTCTTTCATTGAAATCTCCGTAATCCCCACTGATTTTCTCTGGCTGTGGCAGAACTTTATGCTTAATTTTGCGAGTCAACTTTGGGGAAATTTTGTGAGCTGCGTGATTTCACTACTGTGTCCAGGGCCAGCTTCACTGGTGTGAGTCCTGCGTGGATGCTCAGGACCACAAGCTTAAAGGGGCCTCAGGCTTGGTCTAAGGCTCTGTCATCGCTATCTTGAAATTTTTAATAAATTTTGAAGAAGAGAACCCCGCGTTTTCCTTTTTTACTGGCTCCCACAAGTTACAAAGCAGGTCCTGACTGAGCCCCTCCAACTTCAGCTCTGTTGCAGGGCAATGCCTCTCCTTCAGCTGTCAGTTTGTAATCTCCCCCTCAGCTTCTTTCTGGTCAGATTACATCTCTGGCAGAAACCCCCTTGGGCAGTAATCTGTGAATTGAGACCACAAGCCAATACCCCTACTTAGGTTCCTTTGGCTCCAAAAAAGCAAGAACTTTGGGGAGTACAGCTATTGGAAAGCTCTATCCTAGTAGTGCCACAAGTCCTCTGGGGAACCATCCTCTCCCCAGAGATTATTTTTCTCAGGCAGGAGTCAGATGATTCTATTCTGTTCCTAAGCAATGACGGTCCCACAGAAGCTCTCCATGTGCTCCTTGAAGCCCCTCCTCCTCTAGATACTGTCAACAAATCAATCCCTCCTCGAGCTCCCTGACTTCTTCACCTCAATTCTTTTATACCCTCAAGATGGGTGAGGAGCTGAGGGTCAAAACTTCAGTTTTCGGCCCCTGCTATGCAGGGTCTGTGGAGGGGGCTCAGCCTCGCTCTGAAAACTGCAAGTTCTTGCCCCGTGCTATTTTGTTCTCAGCCTTTAGGAAACTCAGCGGAAACAGAGAAAGAGTCCCAGGACAGTGCCCAGCCACATCATTTATAACAACAAAATTTTACTTAAAGGTAGGGATTGGAAAATTAAAGTATTTGAGAAACATTTTAAGTAGTCCCAATTCTATAAAAATGTTAATAACTTCAATAGGAGAGAGAAATTCCATTCAACAAATATTTGGAGCATCTCCTTTGTGTAGCAAACAGTCTTAAGTTCTACTGATATGCAAATTAATAAGACAGCCCCACAGTCTTGGGGAGCTCACAGTCAGACAATTTTCTGAGGTAAGACGGGTGATTAAAATAAAATTCTATCATGGGTTTTTTGTTAGTTTCCTGAGCTTGCGGGTGAGAGCGGGGGTTGTGGAGCTTCTTTCCTGAAGCTTCCTGATTGACAGATTGCTTTTAAGAATCTCTTTAATAGAACTACCCCTCACATCTGAGTCTCTGGCTCCACCATACACACAGGATGGAATCCCAACCTATATACTTTTAGACACGGGGTTCCATTTTACCCGTAAACTATGTTATGCCCATTCAAAACTAAAATCCACAGAAAAGCTCTGCACAGGGCATCTTGAATTTTTTTCTATCTCATTGCTATGAGGAATCAATATTAGAGCCAATAGACAAAAACCTTTTTTAGCCTCTCCTTCAGTGTGTGAGAAACAGTCCGCAAAGAGAAATGGATGGGCATCAGACTCTGATTTGTCCATTAATGGATACAGAGGGAAGCCAACAGCAGCATTCTTTGTGACACTGGATGTTTTAACTTGGAATTCTGTCCCCCCCTTTCATTGTCCCCCATCGGAGAGTTCCTAGTATGATTAATACAATCTTATTAAATCTTTTAGGTTATGGATCCCTTCGGCAATGAAAGGGACATTTAGATCTCCACCAAGGAAAAAAATTCCCAGGTTAATTGAGTAAAAAAATACCGCACTTGGTTGGAAAGGAAACAGGGGATGGGGTGGATTTCAGTTTGGAATTTCCTGGACATAACAATTATAAAGTGATTCACAACTTGGAAAAGTTTGTCCAGATATTGTCTTTCTGGTACTAAAAAAAGAAAGCCAATGCATACTGATTATAGAGTTTGATGGCTGGATCATTTTCTAAATAGGCTGACTTATTGGTGATGTTTTTCTTGGGGGCAGGGAGTCACATTTTGTGTAAACATCCTTTGCCATAATGGAGCCAAATCATGCCTTCTTTCTTATCAGCTCTGGCATGTTTCTTCCCTAGAGCACTGAAGTCATCATGTATTACTCTCAGCACGAAGGAGCAGTGTTTCTGAAGCAATATCAGTTGCTTCCATAGCCCATGCACTAGGCGTTAGTACATCATATCGTATACCACTCATTAACGATAATTTCTCCCATTCTCAGAATACGGTTCTCACACTTTTAGGAAAGATGCCAGGAATGCTCATTTCTCACTCCACTCTCACCTGCACTTGCAAATCTTCCCAAAGGATGCATTTTTCAGTCCTTCCTTTCTACCTAGAGAAATACTAGATTTAAAGTTGTATAATCCTCGGCTGCTATTGGTAAAACCTCTGATGGAAGCCCCAGATTATCAGTCATGTCTCTGCCTACCCCAACTTTGAGAGGCCCAGCCAATTTATACCCCAGCGGAGGGTGTCAGTGCTCTGAGGGTAAAAACTGTCTTACAGAGCATTTGCCTTCTCTGGCTGAACCCTGACCAGTAACAAATGATTAAGCATACTCTTGTGGCTAGCTAACTTTATAGTATTATCCCATTCACTTCAGGACAAGTAAGGACATAATTGGGAAGTGAGGGCTGCTGTTACCAGTCTACTCTTGAAAAGACCCTCCAAATATGTACCTTAAATTTAACCATGTAGCCTACTTCAGTGCTAAGAAGTCTGGTTTATGAATGAGGGATTGAGCTTTTAGCCATAGACTAGCAAATGCCAGCATTTTCTTTCTCCACATATTTAATTTTTAAAAATATAATACCACTCATAAGACTTATGAGCCAGCACCCATGTATGATGTGTAATGCTTACTGAAAGTCGTAGAACTCAAATGGAGATGTTTTGATTAAGAGAGAGGTTCCTGGGAGTGACAGCAGCATGATGGTGATGTGAGACACTCTCTGTCTCTCCTCTTCAATCTACCACCAGTAAAACATCTGTAACTCAACAAAACATTCCTCTGCCCAACACACCAGGACGTTGGAGAGTTCCATACATCTGTATATCGAAAGGTGGGTGAACTAAACACACAGAAGAAGCAGAACCAGGGGAACAGCAGAGGTGGTGCCCGAAATCCTGGTTTCCCTGCTACAGCAGCTAAGCCTGAAGCCCAAGAGAACCCAGTAGCAACAAGAGAACTAGTGCACGTGACTCCAGCCTCCTGGTTGCAGGAGTACACACTACCACAGGGAACTGGTAACAGCAGCAGTGAGACCTGTGACCCCATCCTTCCAGCTATGGTGGCACCTGCAACTCGGGCTCCCCCACCTACAGTGGTGGCATCCATGACTCAACAACCCCAAACGTGGCAAAGGCACCCATGACCCCAGCTCCCTGCATACCTTCCCCCTTCCCCTATCATGGTGGTGCTCTCAGCCCAGGCAATCCTGAACACAGTGGAGGTGCCTGCCCTCCTGGTGTCCCCAGCAGCAACACCAGTGACAGCAGTGACAGCATCGAGGCATCAGCAACGCTGGAGGAACAAGCGGTGACAATGAGGGCACCAGGTGACACCTCTGACAGAAGCGTTGGAGAAGGGAAAGTTCCCATTCTCAAATAACAGCCAGAGGCAGCGCAGGTAAGAGAACCAAAAACTTGTGCTATAGCGCCACCTAGTGCAAAAGAAAAGAAAGGCCTTTAATTACCAATCTATTGGATTGTTTGGCTCAAATTAAAAAAGCTTTACCTAGAGAAGAAAGGTAGTCACTACTTAAAATGCACCGGCATCAGAACAACTTATCAGACACCATGAAGAACCACAGTAGCACTGTGCCACTGAAAGAAAATGAAAATTCTTCAGAAACCAAACTTAAAGGCATGGAATATTACGATCTGAGGAAAATTCAACATAGTTGTCATGAAGCTCAATAAGCTACAAGAAAACTCAGAAAGGCAATCCAATGAGTTCATGAATAAAATTAACAAACAAAAGGAATGCTTCACCAAAAAGGCTGAAACTCTAATAAAGAACCAAAGAGAGAGACCTTCAAGATGGTGGAGGAGTAAGACGTGGAGATCACCTTCCTCCCCACAAATACATCAGAAATACATCTACATGTGGAACTGCTCCTATAGAACACCTACTGAACGCTGGCAGAAGACCTCAGACGTCCCAAAAGGCAAGAAACTCCCCACGTACATGGGCAGGGCAAAAGAAAAAAGAAAAAACAGAGGCAAAAGAAGAGGGACGGGACCTGCGCCAGTGGGAGGGAGCCGTGAAGGAGGAAAGGTTCCCACACACTAGAAGCCCCTTCGTGGGCGGAGACTGCGGGTGGCGGAGGGGGGAGCTTCGGAGCCGCGGAGGAGAGAGCAGCCACAGCGGTGCGGAGGGCAAAGCAGAGAGATTCCCGCACAGAGGATAGGTGCCGACCGGCACTCACCAGCCCGGGAGGCTTGTCTGCTCCCCCGCCGGGGCGGGCGGGGGCTGGGAGCTGAGGCTCGGGCTTCGGAGGTCAGACCCCAGGGAGAGGACTGGGGTTGGCGGCATGAACACAGCCTGAAGGGGGCTAGTGCGCCACGGCTGGCCGAGCCGCGGCTATCAGCAGGGACCCCAGAGACGGGCATGAGACGCTAAGGCTGCTGCTGCCACCACCAAGAACCCTGTATGCGAGCACAGGTCGCTCTCCACACCTGCCCTCCCGGGAGCCTGTGCAGCCCACCACTGCCAGGGTCCCGGGATCCAAGGACAACTTCCCCGGGAGAACGCACGGCGCGCCTCGGGCTGGTGCAACATCACGCCGGCCTCTGACGCCGCGGGCTCGCCCCGCATCCGTACCCCTCCCTCCCCCCGGCCTGAGTGAGCCAGAGCTCCCGCAGCAGCTGCTCCTTTAACCCCGTCCTGTCTGAGCGAAGAACAGACGCCAGAGGGCAACTTACACGCAGAGATGGGGCCAAATCCAAAGCTGAACCCCGGGAGCCGTGCAAACAAAGAAGAGAAAGGGAAATCTCTCCCAGCAGCCTCAGGAGCAGCGGATTAAATCTCCACAATCAACTTGAAGTGCCCTGCATCTGTGGAAAACCTGAAGAGACAGCAAATCATCCCAAATTGAGGGGGTGGACTTTGTGTGACTTTGTCTTGTATAGCTTTGCTTTTACCATTTGTCCTAGGAGGTTTTGTCTGTCAGGTGTTTTTTTGTCTTTTTTTTATATAGTTTTTAGCGCTTGTTATCATTGGTGGATTTGTTTTTTGTCTTCGTTGCTCTCTTCTTTCTTTCTTTTTTTTATTACTTTTTACTTTTTTAAATTTTTAATACTATTTTTTATTTTAATAAATTTATTTTCTTTCTTTCACTCCTTCTCTCCCTCCCTCCCTACCCTCTTTCTTTCTTCCTTCCTTCCTTTCTTCCTTTTCTTCTGAGCCATGTGGCTAAGAGTCTTGGTGCTCCAGCCGGATGTCAGGCCTGTGCCTCTGAGTTGGGAGAGCCAAGTTCAGGACATTAGTCCACCAGAGACCTCCCAGCTCCACATAATATCAAACGGCAAAAGCTCTCCCAGAGATCTCCATCTCAACGCTAAGACCCAGCTCCACTCAATGACCGGCAAGCTACAGTGCTGGACACCCTATGCCAAACAACTAGCAAGAAAGGAACACAACCCCACCCATCAGCAGAGAGGCTGCCTAAAATCATAATAAGGTCACAGACGCTCCAAAACACACGACCAGATGCGGTCCTGCCCACCAGAAAGACAAGGTCCAGGCCCACCTACCAAAACACAGGCACCGGTCCCCTCTACCAGGAAGCCTACAGAACCCATTGAACCAACCTTATCCACTGGGGGCAGACACCAAAAACAATGGGACCTACGAACCTGCAGCCTGTGAAAAGGAGACCCCAAACACAGTATGTTAAGCAAAATGAAAAGACAGAGAAACACACAGCAGATGAAGGAGCAAGGTAAAAACCCACCAGATTAAACAAATGAAGAGGAAATAGTCTATCTGAAAAAGAATTCAGAGTAATGATAGTAAAGATGATCCAAAATCTTGGAAATAGAATGGAGAAAATAGAAGAAAATACATTTAACAAGGACCTAGAAGAATTAAAGGGCAAACAAACAATGATGAACAACTCAATAAATGAAATTAAAAATTCTCTAGAAGGAATCAAGAGCAGAATAACTGAGGCAGAAAAACAGAAAAGTGACCTGGAAAATAAAATAGTGGAAATAACTACTGCAGAGCAGAACAAAGAAAAAATAATGACAAGAATTGAGAACAGTGTCAGAGACCTCTGGGACAACATTAAATGCACCAATATTCAAATTATAGGGGTCCCAGCTGAAAAAGAATTCAGAGTAATGATAGTAAAGATGATCCAAAATCTTGGAAATAGAATGGAGAAAATAGAAGAAAATACATTTAACAAGGACCTAGAAGAATTAAAGGGCAAACAAACAATGATGAACAACTCAATAAATGAAATTAAAAATTCTCTAGAAGGAATCAAGAGCAGAATAACTGAGGCAGAAAAACAGAAAAGTGACCTGGAAAATAAAATAGTGGAAATAACTACTGCAGAGCAGAACAAAGAAAAAATAATGACAAGAATTGAGAACAGTGTCAGAGACCTCTGGGACAACATTAAATGCACCAATATTCAAATTATAGGGGTCCCAGAAGAAGAAGAGAAAAAGAAAGGGACTGAGAAAATATTTGAAGAGATTATGGTTGAAAAACTTCCCTAATATGGGAAAGGAAATAGTCAAGTTCAGGAAGCAGACAGTCTCATACAGGATAAATCCAAGGAGAAACACTCCAAGACACATATTAATCAAACTATCAAAAATTAAATACAAAGAAAAAATTTTAGGGCTTCCCTGGTGGCGCAGTGGTTGCGTGTCCGCCTGCCGATGCAGGGGAACCGGGCTCGCGCCCCGGTCTGGGAGGATCCCGCGTGCCGCGGAGCGGCTGGGCCCGTGAGCCATGGCCGCTGAGCCTGCGCGTCCGGAGCCTGCGCTCCGCAACGGGAGAGGTCACGACAGAGGGAGGCCCGCGTACCACAAAAAAAAAAAAAAAAAATATTTTTATTTCATTGCTGTCCTCAAATACACACCACATGAAAACTCACTTTCTCTCTGAGGAGCAGGTCTATTGACAGTACCTATAGGCAGATCTCATAATGTGGGAAATACTTTCAATTGTTGACAGTCTACTAGAGTTTAAAATTTCTATTGTCCTATCAGCTGGGAGAAAAACCTACAACCAAGATTACTCTACCCAGCAAGGATCTCATTCAGATTCGATGGGGAAATTAAAACCTTTACAGACAAGCAAAAGCTAAGAGAATTCAGCACCACAAAACCAGCTTTACAACAAATGCTAAAGGAACTTCCCTAGGCAGGAAACACAAGAAAAGGAAAATACCTACAATAACAAACCCAAAACAATTGAGAAAATGGTAATAGGAACATATATATTGATAACAACCTTAAATGTAAATGGATAAAGAGCTCCAACCAAAAGACACAGACTGGCTGAATGGATACAAAAACAAGAACTGTATATATGCTGTCTACAAGAGACCCACTTCAGACTTAGGGACACACAGACTGAAAGTGAGGGGATGGAAAAAGATATTCCATGCAAATGGAAATCACAAGAAAGCTGGAGTAGCAATTCTCATATCAGACAAAATAGACTTTAAAATAAAGACTATTACAAGAGACAAAGAAGGACATGACATAATGACCAAGGAATCAATCCAAGAAGAAGATGTAACAATTGTAAATATTTATGCATCCAACATAGGAGCACCTCAATACATAAGGCAAATACTAACAGCAATAAAAGAGGAAATCGACAGTAACACAATCATAGTAGCGGACTTTAACACCCCACTTTCACCCATGGACAGATCATCCAAATTGAAAATAAATACAGAAACACAAGCTTTAAATGATACATTAAACAAGATGGACTTAATTGATATTTATAGGACATTCCATCCAAAACAACAGAATACCCTTTCTTCTCAAGTGCTCATGGAACATGCTCCAGGATAGATCATATCCTGGGTCACAAATCAAGCCTTGGTAAATATAAGAATATTGAAATCGTAGCAAGTATCTTTTCTGACCACAACACAATGAGACTAGATATCAATTACAGGAAAAAATCCGTAAAAAATACAAACACATGGAGGCTAAAGAATACACTACTAAATAACGAAGAGATCACTGAGGAAATCAAAGAGGAAATCGAAAAATACCAAGAAACAAATGACAATGAAAACACGACTACCCAAAACCTATGGGATGCAGCAAAAGCAGTTCTAAGAGGGAAGTTTATAGCAATACAATCCTACCTTAAGAAACAGGAAACATCTCGAATAAACAACCTAACCTTGCACTTAAAGCAATTAGAGAAAGTAGAACAAAAAAAAACAAAGTTAGCAGAAGGAAAGAAACCATAAAGATCAGATCAGAAATGAATGAAAAAGAAATGAAGGAAACAGTAGCAAAGCTCAATAAAACTAAAAGCTGGTTCTTTGAGAAGATAAACAAAATTGATAAATCATTAGCCAGAGTCATCAAGAAAAAAAGGGACAAGACTCAAATCAATAAAATTACAAATGAAAAAGGAGAATTAACAAGTGACAGTGCAGAAATACAAAGGATCATGAGAGATTAATAGAAGCAACTCTATGCCAATAAAATGGACATCCTGGAAGAAATGGACAATTTCTTAGAAAAGCACAACCTTCCAAGACTGAAGCAGGAAGAAATACAAAATATAAACACACCAATCATAAGCACTGAAATTGAGACTGTGATTAAAAATCTCCCAACAAACAAAAGCCCAGGACCAGATGGCTTCACAAGTGAATTCTATCAAACATTTAGAGAAGAGTTAACACCTATCCTTCTCAAACTCTTCCAAAATATAGCAGAGGGAGGAACACTCCCAAACTCACTATACAAGGCCACCATCACCCTGATACCGAAACCAGACAAAGATGTCACAAAGAAAGAAAACTACAGGCCAATATCACTGATGAACATAGATGCAAAAATCCTCAACAAAATACTAGCAGGCAGAATCCAACAGCACATTAAAAGGATCATACATCATGATCAAGTGGGGTTTATCCCAGGAATGCAAGGATTCTTCAATATAGGCAAATCAATCAATGTGACACACCATATTAACAAACTGAAGGAGAAAAACCATATGATCATCTCAATAGATACAGAAAAAGCTTTTCACAAAATTCAACACCGATTTATGATAAAAACCCTCCAGAAAGCAGGCATAGAGGGAACTTACCTCAACATAATAAAGGCCGTATATGACAATCCCACAGCCAACATTGTTTCAATGGTGAAAAACAGAAACCATTTCCAGTAAGATCAGGAACAAGACAAGGTGTTCCACTCTCGGCACTATTATTCAACATAGCTTTGGAAATTTTAGCCCCATCAATCAGAGAAGAAAATGAAATGAAAGGAATCAAAGTCAGAAAAGAAGATGTAAACCTGTCACTGTTTGCAGATGACATGATACTATACATACAGAACCCTAAAGATGCTACCAGAAAACTCCTAGAGCTAATCAATGCATTTGGTAAAGTAGCAGGATACAAAATTAACGCGCAGAAATCTCGTGCATTCCTATACACTGATGATGAAAAATCTGAAAGAGAAATTAAGGAAACACTCCCATTTACCACTGCAACAAAAAGAATAAAATACCTAGGAATAAACCTACCTAAGGAGACAAAAGACCTGTATGCAGAAAACTATGAGACACTATTGAAAGAAATTAATGATGATACAAACAGATGGAGAGATATACCATGTTCTTGGATTGGAAGAATCAACATTGTGAAAATGGCTATACTACCCAAGCAATCTACGGATTCAGTGCAATCCCTATCAAACTACCACAGGAATTTTTCACAGAACTTGAACAAAAAATTTCACAATTTGTATGGAAACACAAAAGACCCTGAATAGCCAAAGCAATCTTGAGAAAGAAAAACGGACCTGGAGGAATCAGGCTCCCTGACTTCAGACTATACTACAAAGCTACAGTAATCGAGACAGTATGGTACTGGCACAAAAACAGAAATATAGATCAATGGAACAGGATAGAAAGCCCAGAGATAAACCCACACACATATGGTC
>NC_041214.2:17044494-17081400 GCF_002837175.3 Physeter macrocephalus
AAAATCTACAAACAACAAATGCTGGAGAGGGTGTGGAGAAAAGGGAACCACCCCTCTTGCACTGTTGGTGGGAATGTAAATTGATTCAGCCACTATGGAGAACAGTATGGAGGCTCCTTAAAAAACTAATAATAGAAGTACCATACGACCCAGCAATTCCACTACTGGGCATATACCCTGAGAAAACCATAATTCAAAAAAAGTCATGTACCACAATGTTCATTGCAGCTCTATTTACAATAGGCAGGACATGGAAGCAATCTAAGTGTCCATCAACAGAGGAATGGATAAAGAAGATGTGTCACATATATACAATGGCATATCACTCAGCCATAAAAGGAAATGAAATTCAGTTATTTGCAGTGAGGTGGATGGACCTAGAGTCTTTCATACAGAGTGAAGTAAGTCAGAAAGAGAAAAAGAAATACCATATACTAACACACATATATGGAATCTAAAAAGAAAAAAAAACGTTCTGAAGAACCTAAGGGCAGGACAGGAATAAAGATGCACACGTAGAGAATGGATTTGAGGACGTGGGGAGGAGGAAGGGTAAGCTGGGACCAAGTGAGAGAGTGGCATGGACATATATACACTACCAAATATAAAACAGATAGCTAGTGGGAAGCAGCCACATAGCACAGGGAGATTAGCTCAATGCTTTGTGATCACCCAGAGGGGTGGGATAGGGAGCGTGGGAGGGAGACGCAAGAGGGAGGAGATATGGGGATATATGTATATGTATAGCTGATTTACTTTGTTATAAAGCAGAAACAAACACACCATTGTAAAGCTATTATACTCCAATAAAGATGTTTTTTAAAAAAGTGAAAGTAGGCAAACCCCTCTGTAAATTAAAAATGCTATCTGCAAAAAAAAGGAAAAAAAAAAACCCAAATAGAAATTCTGGAGTGGAAGAACTAAAAAAAGTGAGATGAAGAATGCATTAGAAAACATTGAAAGTAGAGCAGACCATATGGAAGAGAGAATTATCAAGCTCAAAGATAAAAATCTAGAAATAATTCAGGTAGAAGAGGAGAGAGAACTAAGAACTGAAAATAAACTAAGAAATTCTAAAAGAACAATCTGACTTCACTGGCAAAGGCAACATAGAGATGATAGTTATCCCAGGAGGAGAAGAGACGAAGGAGGGGACAGAAAGTTTATTTAAAGAAATAATAGCTGAGATCTTCCAAAACTTGGAGAAGAAACTGGATATACAAGTCATGATGCTAAGAGAACACCTAAGTACCTCAATGCAAACACACATTCTCCAAGATACATTATATTAAACTATCAAAATTCAATGACAAAATATTTTTTAAGGCAACCAGGGGAAAAAAGACAGTAACCCCCAAAGGAACCCCCATTAGTCTGATAAACAAAATTTTTAGCAGAAACCGTATAGGCCAGGAGACAGTGGAATGACATATTCAAAATATCAAAAGGTAAAAAATATCAGCCAAGAGTACTCTATCCAGCGAAGTTATGCTTCAGATATGAAGGAGAAATAAAGGCTTCCCCAGACAAACAAAAGCTGAGGGAGTTCATCATCACTAGACCTGTCTAACAAGAAATGTAGAAAGAACTCTTCTTCCAGAAAAAAAAAGGGCAAAGTACAGAAAACTTTGAGTAAGGTGATAAATAGAATCAAAAAATTGCTACTCTGTATCAGAATAGGTTGTTAAACATTTAATTATAGCATAAAGGTTAAAGAGAAAAAAGCAGTATAAATTAACATTAGCTACTTCTATTTGGTAGCAAACTCACAACATAAAAAGAGGTTATTTGAGACAATAAAAACATAAAAGGGGAATAGGAAAAGGATGGAAGCCATGTAGGCAAATGAAGATAAGACACTATCAGGAGAAAAAGGACTATTTTACCTATGAGACATTTATTTTTTATGTGAGCAATTATTTGATTTATAAAAAGATGCAACCAATTTTAAATCGACACAAAATATAATTTTCGAAACAACTTTAAAAAGTGAGTGTATTTAACCATACTCAGCTCATTACAGAGCATATGGGTGAGTGGAATAATAATTCACGCTATAGCATGTTTAATGAACTGGCAAAACATAAAGTTGGTCGAAGGAAGGCAGAGGAAATTTGTCTTTTAAGAATTAGAACCGAGGGGCCCCATAATCACCTGGCAACCGCTCAGTGTTGTACCTATGGTCAGAAATGTACATGATGGGAACTCCAGGGATCTTCTGGATTCTTTGCTTAAGGTCCCAGTCAACTGTGGCCACAGTGTAACACTTGTGCTAAGTTATTCTTTGTACTAAGCAGTCAACTGCATAGGTTCCGTTGTGTGTGCATGGTAATCGTTCAAATCTTGGATCCTTGGCAATCCTTAGAGCCACTCAATACTTCTGCCCCAATTTCTCAATTTCAGCCATTACGCAGTCAGTTATACAAGGGATACACTTGGCATACAGCCAGTCCATCACTGACTGCACTAAGTCCAGTTTAGCTTTAATGGTAAAGTTGATAAAGTTGGTATCGACCAGGATGTGGTAAGGTGGGTTGGGTGTTATATTGGAAGAATAAGCAGGAAGGGTGTTGGGGGACTTCTCTTTCCTTGAGTGCACTGGCATCTTTCTTTTCTTTCTTTTTCGGTTTTAATCTATCGTTTTCTTTAAGCCTCTGATCTCTGAGACTAAGCATTCGCTTCATGGTTGCATACTTCCGTGTTTTCTTTTGCTTTCACATGTTCACACCGCACTGTGTTTCTCTACCTATGATACATTTTATACAATCCTCACAGTAACCACAAAACATAAATCTAGAGCAGAGACACAATATAAAAAAAGAGCAAACTGAGAAAAACATCATAGAAACTGCCAGACTAAAATGGCAGACATAAACACAAGGAAAAAGAAACAATGGAGATATAAAAGAACCAGAAAACAAAAGACAAAATAGCAGCACTAAGTCCTCATTTATCAGTAATCCCCCTAAAGGTAAATGGGTTGAATTCACCAGTCAAAAGAAATAGAGTGGATGGATGGATTAAAAACGAGACCCAACTATATGCTATATCTAGGCAACTCATCCAGCTCTAAAGACAAACTGAAGCTCCAAGTGAAGGGAAGGAAGATGATACTCCAAACAAATGACAGCCAAAAGTAAGTGGGTATAGCCACACCCATCCAACAAAATAAACTTCAATCAAAAAAGGTAATAAGAGACAAGGAGGGACATTATAGAGTGATAAAGAGGACAATTCATCAAGAAGACATAACAGTTATTAATATATATGCAGCTAATATAACAGTACCAAAATATTTAAAGCAATTATTAACAGACCCAAAGGGAGACATTGACAGCAACACAACTACAGTTAGAACTTTTAACACCCCTCTTATATCAATGGAGATTCCTCAAAAAATTAAGACTAGAAGTACTAAATGATCCAGCTATTTCATTTCTGGATATTTATCCAAACAATACAAAAACACTAATTGGAAAGATATATGCACCCCTATGTTCACTGCAACATTATTTACAATACTCAAGATATGGAAACAATCTAAGTGCCCATAAATGGATGAATGGATAAAGATGTGGCATATGTACATACAACGGAATACTACTACTCAGCCATAAAAAGATGAAATCTTGCTATTTGCAACAACATGGATGGACCTTGAGGGCATTAATATGCTAAGTAAAATAAGTCAAGTACCACATGATTTCACTCATACGTGGAATGTAAAAAAAGAAAACAAAATAAATGAACAAACCAAACAGAAGATACATAGATACAGAGAACAGATTAGTGGTTACCAGAGGGGAAGGGGGTGGGGGAGGGTGAAATGGGTAAAGGGAGTCAACCATATGGTAATGAGTGGAAACCAAACTTATAGTGATGGACATGCTGCAGTGTATACAGAAGTCAAAATATAATGTTGTATACAAGAAACATATGATGTTATAAACCAATGTTACCTTAATAAAACTTAACAGTGGAAATGAAACAGTGGTTCTCAACCCTTGCAAAATATTAAATTCACAAGGGGAGATTTTAAAAGGAAAAACAGATTACCTGAATCAGAATTTCTGAATTTTAAAAAATCTCCCCAGGTGGTTCTCATAATCAGACATGGTTCAGAATCACTGGTCTAGAGTTTAGAATACCTGCTCCAGGTTTCCCTGGAGGTGGTAGTGTCAGCCCTTTCTCTCCCACAGCTGCCATGGGCATTAGCTTACAGATGGGAGGGAGCTTGGTGCTAACCAAATGCTCACAAATCATATCAGTGAGAGACGCAGGATCCAGGTGGAATCTTTGACTGACAGTCTTAAACACCAGCTGAACTTCCAAAGCATTGTCACTTCTCTACATCAACTAGGAGGAGGGTAGGAGATAAGGACAAGATTTCTCCTGATGAGAAACCATGTCTGCTATATAATTAACAGAGTCATGGTCACATCAGAACTAATACTTCTTAGGAAACATTTTCTATTCAGCTTCCTTGAGATAGTATAAAACCCTAAGGATTCAGATTTTTCCTCCCCAAGTCTTTCCAAATACAATTATACTATCTAAATATTCCAACACCTTCAAATACCATCCCACACCAGTCACTGGTAGGTAAATGATATCTGGAAAAATCTGGATGCACTGTTTCAGACTGTAAAAAATTTCCTCTGGACAAATGAATCCTAAATTTTTCTCATCTCCTTCACCCTCATAAACAATAGCCATTCTTTAAATCTAACAGTGAGAACCAGTCTCCACCAGAAATCCTAGGGTGTATTAACATCAAGGTGTATTGGTCAGATTTTGTCCATTGGTTTAGTATATGACCATCAATATCTATTTTTAACCTTTCTAGATTTCTGAAGATTCATTTGGATTCCAAAACTCAGTTCTGTAATGGTTACAAGGTCTTTAACATGGTCTGATGGCTTTTTAACCATTTTCCTTAAATGGTAATGTGTCTTATAATAATTATGTTCTATTTTGCACCCCTTTGCAACAACCCAATCTCACTCTTAGAGAATACTGCATTCCTATCAGGTAGCTTTCCTATTCTCTCCTTCTATTGCATGCATTCTAAGGAGTCACTGAAGTCAAAATTGCCTGAACTCAGGTTTCAGGCTCCTCTCATTTAGAAACACTAGCTGGGACATGTCGGAAATTATTTCTTTGGGTCTTCTGACATCTGTCAGTCTCAAAAATCATGTGGGTAGCTATGGCCATATTCTGTTATTAGAACATATTATCACAATAATAATCACTTTTTAATATTAAAAAGTTTAGACCAATCTAAGTTAAAATTTCACTGAAAATTCTAATTCAAAGCCTTTCCTGCCTTATGATTGTACTCTCTTCCCTCTTCTGCTTCAGATTCCTCTAAAATCAGATTGTGGAGATATGGGGTTAAAAGAAAGAAGCAATAATCTTTCACGTAACTCATTCTGCTTCAGTCCCTTGTCTTTGATATCCTGCATGGCCACAAGTACATATTCTTTAGAGGAGCTATAGGGAGTGTCCTCGCTGTAGAGTTGTCTGGTATGGGTCATGTGCTTTCTAGATGACTTTTTCCAATGACTTCACAGATCCAACTTGCTCCTGGGTTCTTCTTACCTAGATGACAGCCTCTGGATTGGGGACTGGTAAATGGCTCAAATCTAATGTCCCTTGACTGATGGCAAACTTGCATGTCCTTGCCAGGGTAATAAAGGCTACACTGCTGTTGCTTCTTTCAATATCTTTGCCAACATGGACTAATTTAGCAAGCTTTTCATCTTTTAGGTAAGAAACAACTTAGGTCATTACACTCACATATGCATTTGAACTTCTAGGGACACATGTCTGGTCTCCTAAGAACTCTCTTACTGCACTCTGTCCTGTAGACTGACATTCTCTTCTTTTGCTGATCACATAATAAAAAATTTAGTCACGCGATATTGTCCTTATTTGGTCTTTACTCCAAGAACTTCCTTTGAGAAATCAATTGATTGGGTCAGATAGTAAACCCCAGTTCTATCTGCTGTGGCCAAGGATATGGGGTTATGGGGGCCTTGACCGTTTAACAGTTTCTCTCAGAGCAGTCTCTCTAATCACAGGGCTTGAGCAGATTTATTAAAGGTGAGTGGGGTACAGAGGAAAGAAATAATTTCATGTCCACTATTTCTCCAAAGTATAATTCTCTAAGGTATAAATATCAAGGATAGGAAAGAAGAACTCAGAAATCGGGATACCTAGAAGAGAGTAGATCTTTAATAATTATACTTTGGTTTTTGCAAATTCTTTACTGGCCTCACTCACTCATCTGACAAGATGAGTAAAATTAGTGGAAGAACCCTGATTAGAGTTTTTAAAGAGACAGGAAAGAAAATGGAAAAATGAAAGTTTCTTACAGTAATTAACATTTGCATAGCCAGTTACAAAACTTAGCCTGCTACTAAGTGAAAGATTTTATTTCAGATTTTAAAGATCAGTATGAAACAGACAAGTAAACCATGATATTTTGTGGCAATTTTCATGTTGTCTTATAATTACAACTCAAGTCTCAAAGCTAAAGTAAATAGATACATATCATCTCCACAATTTAAAGATCAACACTAGATTTACTCCTACCTAACTCAGTGAAAGCTGGCAAAACCAGTCTTCTCCCAGTCTTTATAGATAAAGCACTAGACTGGTTTCTCATCGAGTCTGAATGCTCTTCCTCTGGGGTCCATGAAATAACTCTACACCCTTTCAATAAGTTTCTCAATTTTGCCTAAGGTACTTTATGTGAATCTCTGTTACTTGCAACCAAATGACCCCAGACTAAAATATGAAGTACTGCGGTCTTAAGTAGCTCGTCAGACAACCACACCATTTTCCTTTTCTAATCAATACCTAATGGAAGTAACTAGGGAACACCTGGGGTAACGAGACCAACCTCTGCAAGTTATGGAAGGAGTTCTTAAGGTCGAAATGTGGGGCAAACAGAAGGTTCAGGTGATAACTCAGTCATCCTGACAGCAAATAAAATAAAAACTGTCAACTCAGCTACATAGGGGAGCAGGCGCACTTGAAAGACGTGGGTAATATGAGGGCTACGTCTCACATTTGTCCCTGGCAAAGCCCGTTAACAATTCCCAGGAGATAATAACAGAATCTGGGTAATAAAAGTCTAACCTTTTTTTTTCTTTTCCTTTGGGCCTCCTTTGGTTTCACTTGCTCATAGGGTGCTGCGCAGAGGCCTCGCCCCCCGGGACTTCATGCCAGAGTTCCTAGTGCGAAAGGGCTGCGCCTGACACCTCAGCTCAAGAGGCCGTCAACCTGGAGGCAGAAGCGCTGCACAAGACACTCAATTTAAGAGGGCGGCAGCGCGCCGTGTGCAGAGACGCTGCGCCCGGCACTGCAATCTGGAGCGTGAGCTGCGCAGGCGCGCACCCACCTGGCGCGAGCCCCGCCCCTTCCCCCTGCTGACGAGATCCCGGTGAAGCAACCCCGCCCACAGCCGGTCCGGGAGAGTGCGGACTCTGTATCGCTCCTCGCGCGTCTCCATTCTTTGATCAAAGAATAAAGCTTTCCTTTGCTTCTGAGCCGAACTTACCTTTGTTCTATGGACGCAGGAGGACCCTTGTTGGGGACGACTCGGAAGGGTTGGTAACAATTCCTATCATGTATTATTGCTATTATATACCTTATAGCCCATATGCCATTTTACACGTATTATCTTCCTTATGAGACTATGAAGCTCTGAGGACATAAGTTCCTAATTCATCTTCATATTTTCCCATCAACCAGCATGGGGTCTGTTATTTAGTATATAGTATGTGCTTAATAGGTATTTGTCAAGAGTGAAAATGATGGGGAATTAGGATTAGTCTCATTGGAGCTAATGGATAGATATCCCTATCTCAGGGATAGCTTATTTGATGAAAACAAAGGGAATATACCTTAAAAGAAGAGACACTCTGAAATGTTACCTTATAGGTAGAGTAGTGGTTCTCAGGTAGGACTAGTTTGTCCCCCAGGGGATGTTTGGTAATGCCTGGAGACATTTTTGTTTGTTACAACTGGGAGTAAGGTATGCTACTAATATCTAGTGGTTAGAGGCCAGGGATGCTGTTAAACATCCTACAATGCCTAGAACGGCTCCATTCTCCACCCTCCACAATAAGGAATTACCTGCTCCAAGATGTCAATAGTACCAAGGTTGAAAAATACTAAACTAGAGTTTCCTCTGATCAGAGTTTTTCTTGATGACTGAAGCAGAAACAACACCTTTGGGCTTCAGTTGCTAATACCAACATCTGGTGCCAGAGGTACTTTTTGCCCCACTATAGCAATTCTCCCCTTATTTCTTTTGATAATAGAACATCTTGAGTTTTAGCTGGACCCTTGACTACCAACTAGAGACTACAGCTCTCATCCTCTCTTGTAGGCAAGCTTGAGGATGGGAGTAAATTCTTGCCAATGAAAAGGAGTGGAAATGATGTGTGCTTTGTGTCCTTAAAAAGGAAGATTTTTGCACTCTTCATTCTTTCCTTCCTGTAAATTATAACACGGATGTGGAGGGTATGAATGATATTTGTCCATGTGGCTACAGATAAAACTACAGGAAAGGAATTCCTTGATGGTCCAGTGGTTAGGACTTGGCGCCATCACTGACACGGCCCATGGCCCGGGTTCAATCCCTGGTCAGGGAACTAAGATCCCACAAGCCCTGCTGGTGCGGCCAAACAAACAAACAAAAAACCTTACATGGAATGCAGAGTGATGCAGAGTGATGGGATTAAACAAACCTGGTCTCACGGAGCAAAGTCACGTACCTAATTTGTCCTGCCTGTTTCCTGCTGGCCCGTCACATAAGAAGAAAGCAAACTCCTTTTGGCTTCACACAACATTGTTTGAACCCTTTGTAACAGCAACTTAGTTTTTGTCCTACGTAATACAAACCAGATACAGTTTTTAGTGTCTGGATGATGACTGGGAGTGAGTAGCACTATAGGAGATAGACAACCACACGCACAGGTTTAGAATGCTGTAGACAGGACCGGTTAAAACTGATAAATACATGATGTTGGCAGACGGAAGGAAATAGACTACATCTCAAAAGAGACCATATTATTTGCATGCAGTAGTCTTTGTAGCAGTCAGCTAGCTCATGGATCATACAAACTGTGAAATGTGGTAGGAGTTGAGGTGACTGTGATTTTTAAGTTGAAGGATTTAGAATGTGCATTGATTTTTTCCCCCCTGCATTGATATTGCTTTTAATTTCTTTGTTTATAAGCTTTAGAGGTGTTATTAGGATATACAGCCATCTAGTAGAAAAAAACTTCCCAGTTTCCTGGAACAATGTTCTATAAGAAGGAGATGGACATTTAACTCTTATTGTAAACATTAGGGATCTTAGGAATAATGCAAACGTCTTATTTAGTAATTTGAGGAAAAGGTGGGGAGTAGATAGAACTAAAGATTAAAACTAACACTTTTTAGCTACCAGTTGCCTGATACTCTGCTTTATTCCTCTTGTTGTGGGATATGATTTAGGGAAAATGATCGTTGTTTTTTTCCTCCTACATGTTCTGGTTGCTGCCCTGATTTCTACCTGTCAAATGAGCAGCTTTCAGCCTCTCAGGGGAGGTTATGTGTAGCTGAGAAGGGGAAAGAGATATGTTAAAACTCCTCTGAGCCAGGCATTTTGAAATCCAAGCCTTCTATGAGCCAAGCTTTTTGAGATCACAAAGGATTTCTGAGCTACAAAAGCCTAAGCCTCTGGAGAATGTTAAACATGGAGTCTTGAGGATAAAGTTGTGGGTGAGGGAGGGGAGCTTGCTAAGATAAGAGTATTTTCCCAGAGGAAAGGAGATGAAGTTTAATGAGTGAGTGGGAAGAGAGTTATCTGAGGGGAAGGAGCTAGAGTTTGGAAACCCAGGGTGACTGAGACAGCATGTTGTGCCCTACTCTCGGCCTGACCGTAAAGGCAGGCCACAGAGAGATTTGGTAGGAATCTTGGCTCAGAGGAGGCGAGTTTTCCATGAAGCCTGAGGGGCTGCTGGCCTCGACGATGAGTCCTGTTAGCGCACCTGTTTCCAACCAATGTCATCATCGTCTTGCAGTAGAAGGTAGAAGGGTCTGGGTCTGCGTGTGCATCTGGGCCCGGGTCTGGGCCTGGGTCCAGGTCCAGGCCTGGGTCAGGTTCTGGGCCTGGGTCTGGGTCCGGGTCCGGGTCCGGGTCTGGGCCTGGGTCAGGGTCTGGGTCCGGGTCTGGGCCTGGGTCTGGGTCTGGGTCTGGGTCTGGGTCCGGGTCCGGGCCTGGGTCACAGTCTGGGTCTGGGTCTGGGTCCGGGTCCGGGTCCGGGTCTGGGCCTGGGTCAGGGTCTGGGTCCGGGTCTGGGCCTGGGTCTGGGTCTGGGTCTGGGTCCGGGTCCGGGCCTGGATCACAGTCTGGGTCTGGGTCTGGGTCCGGGTCCGGGTCCGGGTCTGGGCCTAGGTCTGGGCCTGGGTCTGGGCCTGGGTCCAGAACCGGGTCTGGGTCTGGGACCAGGTCTGGGTCTGGGCCTGGGCCTGGCTCCAGGTCTGGGCCTGGGTCAAGCTCTGGGCCTGGGTGTGGGTCTGGAACCGGGTCTTGGTCTGGGTCTGGGTCTGGGTCCAGGTCCAGGCCTGGGTCAGGGTCTGGGCCTGCGTCAGGGTCTGGGCCTGTGCCTGGGTCAGGGTCTGGGCCTGGGACTGGGTCTGGGTCCGGGTCTGGGCCTGGGTCAGGGTCTGGGTCTGGGACTGGGTCTGGGACCAGGTCTGGGCCTGGGTCACAGTCTGGGTCTGGGTCTGAGTTTGTGTCTGGGTCTAGGTCCCTAAGCCTAGGTCTGGGACTGGGTCTTAGGCTGGACTTGGTGCTGAAAGAGGCTGGAACTGGGACTGGGAGCAGAGATGGGGCTGGAACAAGTCCTAACCCTGGGTCTGGGTGTGGGATTGTGCCTTGTTCCGCACTAGATCTGGGCATAGATTTAAGTTGGAGATGGGTCTGGGCCTTGGGCTGGGCTGGCGCTGAAGATAAGTTTCTGTCTATAAGAGGAAGTCAGGGCTGCTGCAGAGCTGCAGAGGCTTTGCTCTTAATTAAGTTAGTAGATATCAGGAGTCGTATCTAGACTTGCTCTAATAAGGTCACTAAACTGTCAGTGACCAAGAATTTCCTACCAGCAAAGCCTTTTCACTCAGACTTCCCTTTAAATCCAGAAATCCTGGTATCTGATTTCAAATAAGAGTTCCACAAGAGCAGAACAAAAGTGAAAATATAGCTTTAGTTATGGCAGAGTCTTAACAATTAGTTTGCAGTTAGAAGACATTTACCTTTTTTAGCTCATTTAAATCTTAAACAATCTCCATTTATTCATATTTTATGTTTTAAAGTAATTATATTTTAATCAAACATGTTACCTTTGGTTGTTATTTATATTGGTTTTGGAATTATTATTATAAGTATTACTGTAGCTTTCATTTCTAAACTTTTGTGGATCTATGATTTTATAAAAATAGGTTATGGATTATAGTTATCCATGTTGCAGATGGTACAGCATGCCTTGAGAATAACTCTTTCAATTCCAGCTCTGCCTTTATCTTGACTTTGAACGTGTCGGTTACTCTTAGAACCTCACTTTTGACATAACAACCTTGCCTCGTAGGATAGTGAGCGGTCCATCAGCTAGTAAAAACAACATACAGAATAGACAAGCCATACTCCGTAATATCCATTCCCTTCATAGACGTCACCCTCCACCTGGCCTCACTGTCAGAATCCTTCTCCTGGGGAACACAAGCTACTTTGGGCAACTCAGTCTTTTGAGTCCCGCAAAAGTGGTTGTGAATAACCTAGACTGTAAAATTCCCACACTAAGTTGCTAAAGTGTAAGTTACTATCCCACTTTGGACTCAGTTTGCTTCTTCTGTTTTGATCTTAGTAAGAGAAAACAACCATTATGAGTTTCCATGATGTCTAGCACTTAGAACTCATTTACTCACTTAATTTTCACAATGACCTGCAAAGGTGTGTTATTATCTCTATTTAATTTGAGGAATATGAGCCTGAGAAAGACTTAATCACTTGCCCCTAGCTATGTAGGTATACCTGACTGAGTCAGAATTTGAAATAAATACCTTCTGACCCTGCATAGGAAGCTCCAGACCTATTCCTGCTCTCTCATTGCTGGGGCACTTACAGAGGTGACAGTGCTCCCTGACTCATAGTCAAGTGCCTGCCTTTGGTTTCTGACCTTTCCTAGATTCCTCTGACCCTCAGCTTTCCTTCAATATTGTGACTTAGCTTCTTCTATCTTGAATCTGAGCCCCATGTCTATGATTCACTGTTAGGTATTCTCTTGGTGGGGTGCCTAAAGGTAGAGTTTTTAATATATGTAAAAAATTGATTTGGTTTGGACTTAGGTAATGATGTAGAAATTAAGACATATGATATAAAAACTAAGAAAAAGAAATACAGCAACTCTTGATTTTCACAAGAGGGTGTGTGTGTGTGTGTGTGTGTGTGTGTGTGTGTGTGTGTGTGTGTTATTTAAGATAAATTACAAATGCTGGGGCAATTTTTTATCCCCATCTAGTATAATACACTGCTGCCAATACCAGTCTGTTTGTTTTTAAAGAATGCAAATTAATTTTAATATTGGAGTAAGGCATTTTAAAGGAAGGAAAATCTGTTGTTAAAACATCATATAATTCAGATTTCATTTGTATTCCACTTTGAATAGAATTGCCTGTGGCGTTACTTCATCTAGGAACACAGATGGCAGAAATATGTTTATATATTCACATTTTTTATATTCCTTATAAATTTCATTCATAATCTTTGGCACTGTCAACTGACACAGTTTTATTCATTGAGATTCTAAGATATTTGTAGAACTACCTGTTTAATTGCTCTGAATACAAGTCCAGGAAATTCAGGGTCATGAGGAAATCATTAGTCATGACCTTGAAGAGTTAATGTAGCAAAGAAAATCAGGAAGAAAGATTTTGTTGACAACCGATTATTACTCAACATCAGTTTCTGGTAAAAGGTAAAAATATTAAAAGGCAAAACAGAAAGCCTTGTCAGTACTATTCCTTATTAATGTGCTTAGCATGGCTGACACAGGGGTGATGGTTGTCTTGGCCACCAGTCTCTGTAAGGACTCATCAGTACCTTGGTCTCTGGAATTACCCTAGGAAAGAAATGAGAACTCTGTTTTCTTTTACTGTTTTTCATGAATTGCAACATCAGGATAGTGGACCTTTAAATTAACTTGACTAACCATTGGCTATTAAAAACAGATTGCTGAAGGTTGATGAAAAGGAAAAATGAGTAGAGAGGTTTAACAAATATCATCGTCTTAAGATAGCAGTGAAAAGGAATTCTGTAGTCAGACCCAGATTTATATATAATAAATTGTCTAAATGCTAACCTGCTATAAATTCTATGGTCTTAGGAAAATATAATAAGAAATTAACTCATGCCTAAAATCTCACACCATCTTTGTTTTCCTTTCAGGTTAGAGTTTTGAACTCTAATTAATGTGAATAACTCTCCCTGAGAGGTGATGTCACCCAGTAATTGGTACAAAGTTGCTTAAAAGAGAACCAGAGGAGGGTGGTGTAAGTGATCCCATGAGGCAGAGTCACTGCTCAAGCTCATACGTGCTGATTTTCTTGGGGGTTGCCAGTTCACTACACCAGCATGAATGAACATCTGAAGCAGGTTTTTCCTAGGAGAGAGAAAACAAAGTATAGTTGGACCACACCAAAAGAAAATAATGGCATGGGGCAGGTAGACCATAGCTGCCCAAAATTATATGGAGATCACAGTATTTAAGGTTAGGGGTTTTGGAATTATGCATGCCTGGGCTCAATTCCTTCATCCACCAACCATTTGTGGAGACAAGATACATAACTATGCTATGAAATAGACTCCTCAGCTCTATCTGCTAGGGTTGTGGATAAGATTAAAGAAGAAAATGAGTAACGTGAGCATAGTATAGGATTTAGCTCCATCAACAGAAAATATTTGGCTCTTGGTAGCTAATATTAATTCTTTTATTATCATCATCATCTCCAGTGCATGGCAGGAGTATGGATTCTGGAGTCAGACTATTAAGGTTCCAGTCCTTTCTTCATCAGTTACTAACTCAGTAACCCTTGGCAGGATATTTACCCTTGATGTACCTTAGTGTCCTCATCTGTATAATGAAGATAATAATGCCTATCTTATGAGTTTGTTAAGAGGAATCAGTGATTTAATACATGTGGACAATTGAACCACTAGATCCTGTAAATAATAAGCACTCTGTTAGTTTATAGTCCATCTGTATAATTTTAAATGGTGTAGAGGAACTCTGAATAGGAGATCAGTGGCAATTTGAACATAAAATAGGATACTTTTTAGCTTTTTAGGAGAGTGATTTTTTTTTTGTATGACTGTCCAAACTAACCTCAGGTGCCTGAAAGTTAGGATTAATTTTTTTTTCTAGGACTCTGTTATGCTTGGAGCAGTGCTTCCAGTCATAGAATCTCCAAGTAGGAGGAAACCCACTGGTTTTTCTGGCTGATGTAAGACATGCACACTCTTTATAGTACCTCCGACACCGCAGGGCATAACCAATGAAGGTGAACATATTACTTTTCAAGGCAGCCAATATTCAGACAGTCATAGGAAAGAAAGTTGGTTCTTGTCTGGAACTGAATCTCAATTCCCTTCTAACCACTGGACAAGTCCAGCCCTAGAAAGCATCACAGACTAAATATAGTTTCTCTTCCATATGAAAATTATTCAAATATTTGTGAATAGCATCCATGTCTATTCCTCTCCGCCGTGTTAGGCTGAGTTTCCCTTTTCTTGAAGCTAAGTTCCTTCCATTGTTGCTTCTATGAGAACAGCATGGAACCCTTTGGAGTCATATCGGGTGGACATCAAATTTCCATGTGCTTAACCTGGGCAGTTTATTAGATCCCTCTTTAATGCCTCATAGAGATGGAAGTGTTAATACCTAACTTAAAAATTGCATTAGGGGCTTCCCTGGTGGCGCAGTGGTTGAGAGTCCGCCTGCCGATGCAGGGGACACGGGTTCGTGCCCCGGTCCGGGAGGATCCCACGTGCCGCGGAGTGGCTGGGCCCGTGAGCCATGGCCGCTGGGCCTGCGCGTCCGGAGCCTGTGCTCCGCAATGGGAGAGGCCACAGCGGTGAGAGGCCCGCGTACCGGAAAAACAAAAAAAACCAAAAAACAAAAAAAATTGCATTAGGGATTAAGTGTGTGAGTGTATGCATAACACTAGACACAACATAGGTGCTCAATGATAACAATAACTACATTGATAATTATTGTTTTACATAGAATGTTTCTCCTGCTATTCTTGGCCTTCTTTGATGAAAGTGTTCAATGTGTCAACATGTGAAGAAAGAAAAATAATTACTTTCATTTTTCGTACTGTTCCTAGGTGTGGTTTAATCTTAGATTTTAAGACTAAAATGTCATAGAGACATTTGAAATCACTTCTAATTAATAAACTTTGTGAAAGTTGCAGAGTGCTTATTTTGTGTCATTCACTGTGTTAAGTGCATTAGGTGCATCATGCACTGTCTCCATTACAATAATTCTATGGGGCAAAAGGCCTTCATTTATTTATTTATTTATTTATTTATTGGCTGCCTTGAGTCTTTGTTGCTGCACGCGGGCTTTCTCTAGCTGTGGTGATCAGGGGCTACTCTTCATTGCAGTGAGCAGGCTTCTCATTGCGGTGGCTTCTCTTGTTGCAGAGCACAGGCTCTAGGCACGGGGGCTTTGATGCTCTGTAGCATGTGGGATCTTCCCGGGCCAGAGATCAAACCCCTGTCCCCTGCATTGTCAGGTGGATTCTTAACCACTACCTCATCAGGGAAGTGCCCAAAAGACCATTATTTTCCTCATTTTGTAGAAAAGCAAACTGAGATTTAGTGATACTAAGAAATTTGTGCAAATTCACATAGCTGTTAGGTAGCAAAACTAAGATTATTATCCAAGTCTCTCTGATATAGCATATAGCACAGGTGTTCTACAGTCAGGTGTGGGGTTGCTGGCACAATTCATGGTCCTATGAATTTTTTAAAAAAATTAATCAACTGAAGCTGTCTTCTAGGATAAAGTCCTACTCTGATGGGAAACTTCTGGACATCGAATCCAAATTGAGGACAGTGTCAATGGGAATAAAGGAAAGAGAAGATTCCTTATAAAAGGAATGGGTGGGTTGGAGGGCAAAGCCAGGAGATCTCAAGAAGTATATGACAATTTTAAAATTTACTTTACAAAAAAACAGGGAAGAATAGGCTCTAGAGCTGGGGTGCTGGAAGAGCTGGAGGGTCCAAAATGGCTCCATTCACATAGTTGCTTGCCATTTGCAGGGGCCTTAGCTGAGACTCTCAGCAGAGGTCTTGACCTTCTCCAGATGGGTCTATCATCAAGGCTTCTTGAACTTCCTCAAGCCTTATGGCTGAGTTACAAGAAGAAAGCAGAAAGCAGAAGCTGTCAGTTCTCTTAAGTCTGGGGCTCAGAATTTCCAGGAAATCACCTTTGCTGGTCAAAGCATCACAAGACCAACCCAGATTCAGGGTGTGGGGAAATAAATTCCACCTCTCAAGAGGAGAGTACCACATTTGTCAAGTAAGAAAAGAACTGATGGAGGCCATCTTTGGAGACTATTTACCATATATGCTTATACTAAAATGCAAAGAATGAACTTAAAAGTGTATCCAGTTGTTGATATAACTATGCTGAGAGAAACTATTCCAAAACTGACATTAAAATGTAGTAATAGATTATACATCTTTAGTAGGTATATTTTAAGGACAAAAATAACAAAGTAAAATATATATCTTAAAATGATTTTAGAAATCATACTATTTGTGGTAGTGTTGATATTGACAATCTGGGACTTGTGTATAAGCTGGAAAAAATATTATATGATATTTAAGTTTATCATTATTTTATTAAGAATCAGGATTCGTGGCATGGGAGAAAGAAGACAGTATAAACTCATGAGGTATTTTGTCTCAAACATTTTTTTTTATATTTTACCTTAAAAATATTGTCCACTGAAAATTTCTGGAAAAATAAGCAACCTAGAAGAAATACACAATTAGCACTCATTTGAAATATGTCTCACTAAAAAGAATGAGAGTTCCTTGGGAAAATGGCTGATTCTAGTGGTACGAAATGTGCAAGATGGGCATACCAAATAGCAAGGAAACTATCAAAGACATTAAAAAAAATCATACCAGGACTTCCCTGGTGGTCCAGTGGTTAGGACTTCACCTTCAAATGCAGGGGGTGCAGGTTCGATCCCTGGTTGAGGAGCTAAGATCCCACATGCCTCATGGCCAAAAAATCAAAACATAAAACAGAAGCAATGTGGTAACAAATTCCACAAAGACTTCCAAAAAATGGTCCACATCAAAAACAAAAAATCTTAAAAAAAAAAAAATCATACCAAAAGTACCCAGGAGCCCACTTGAGGAATTTCTCAGTGGCCAAATAAGGGACAATTTGGCCATAAACAAGGATGTAACTATAATAAATTTAAACATATCACATAGTTTAAATCTATGAGTTCCTAATAATAGTTTTAAAAAAAGCTTATAGCTCAATATTGGAGGATGCTAGGAAACCAGCTTATTATTTTTAAAACTGGTAAATAAAGGAAAAGAACAAGCATTTATCCTTTCTCTTCTATATGTATTTCGCTGCTCCTGGGTAACCATATGGTAGATGTGTAATGCGCCTCTTTATGGAAGTATTGTAGTTAATAAGTAAAGAAAGAATATTAGACTTAGATATCAACATATTTCAATTCTCCAAAGAATTAGTGAATGTATTCATTCATAATCAATGGCCTCTATCATCACAGTATAGAGAGAACCAGGCCTCTTGATGAAAGAACAAAACAACATTTATGAAGTAGTCTTGCAAAAGCATCCAAGTAAAAAGTGAGCAGCAAACTGATTAAGGCTCCAGATTCAAAATCCAATTTATAAGAAACTCAGTAATCAGAGGAACACGTTAAATGGCAGTCACAAGGATGTAGTTGGCAAGATGCAGACCACAGGAAAATCTACAGAATGAGCAACCTAATTTATTCAACAAATAAATTATAATAAAATAAAAGATACAGAGAAGATGCCTACAGATTTTAGAGACAATCAATTACAATGTGTAATTTGAATTTTAAAAGTAAAAATTTGTTTTACACATACACTATATTATATATATATATATATACACGTGTGTGTGTATATATATGTGTGTATACACACACATATACACATACACTTATTGTGTATATGTATACATTATACACTTTATGATATATATCACATTTTTTGACAGAATTGGAAATTTTAAAGCTGGATATTTGATATTCAATGATAGTAAAAAAAATACTGTTAAATAATTTTAGATGCAATAATTGCATCTAAATCTCAAATCTCAACACATATTTCTTTCTCTTTCCCCAATATTTGTGCATTGTCTGGGCAGTTCTGCCTCAGGCTATGGGCTTGTGTTCAAATGTGTTCCATGAGTTTCTCAGTCTCCCTAGATCTCACGTTCTTTTAAAGACAGATGACAGGAGCACAGAGGTCAGACTTAATCACACAGCACTATGCAGTCTTTGCTGGTGTCATGAGCACTAACATTTCAAGCTATTTTCATGGCCAAGTTCAACATCTACAGGTGAGGACACAAACTCTGTCCACAGAGGTGGAACTGTAAAGCCACATGGTAAAGGTCATAAATGGGTAATTCTATAATAAAGTAGAAGTGAAAAATGAGATCAGTAACCCATTCTATGATATACTTATAACTTTTAAAAATAAGTTTTTATCTTTTAGAGATAAATATTAACATTTCTGGATTAAATGATATGATGCCTGGCATTTACTTCAATGTGATAAAGGTGAGGGTACTTATAAAACAGGGTCTTCCATAGGTTGATAAATATTGTAGCTACGTGACAGGAACATTGGGAGTTCATTTTACTATTGTTTTTGTTCCAACATAAAAGAGTTAAAAATTTCAGAATAATTAAAAAACAAATACTCGATGTCTTTCATCATTATCTGTAGACCATAGAATCATGAAAAAATATTTGCTAAGCATTCTTAGGTATATAAATAGTTTTAAGTACCATCTTAGGGAAGTAGGATTTCTTAAAACTGAAGTAATTCTGAATTGTGAAAGGCCAGATAACAAACCAAGTATGTTTTTTCTTTCTGAAAAACTTTTGAGTAATACATGCTAAAAATATAAATGACTGATGTTTCCCAAGAAAACCATTTCAATTCTATAAACAAGATATATCTCCAGTCACCTATTTAGTGATTATTCAGTGATTCAGCAAAATGAATGATCATTTGTCTTTTCAACATATCACAGTTACTGGATGCAATAAAAAATAAAGTTCTAATCCCCTTTTCTTAACCATACTCTACATAACCAAATTACTGCCAAATTTACAAACTTATTCTGTTTCCAAGATCATCCTAACACTTTACACTTTTGCTTAATGATATGATGTTATTGAGGTTATTTAGCTCTTCATTTTATTTATCTAGATTTCAAGATATTTATAACTTATAATATATTTGAAGGTTACATAAGCCCTTTAGGTATCCTTCTATCAGCTTCATCTTCATGACTCTACAAAAGCTCACTATACCTTGCAAACGTGAAAAAACAGAGATGGAAAATAATTTTTAAGCACTTTTCCTAATTACTAGGCAAACATTTAGAACTGAATAGTGCTTTTCTTAATTAATAGGCAAACATTTAGAATTGATATGTCTTCCCAACTCATTGAGTCTGTATCATAAGTCCTTAAACAACAATAAAAGCAATCATAAAATAGTGCAATGTTCTAACAAATTACAATATTTACTCAGAAGTATTTTGTACAGTAGAAATTATTTAAGTAATGCTGATTTGAAAATAAATTAGATTTTTGACTCTTACTTGATTCCATATGTGATTTGAGTATGAAAAGTTTGTAGTATTGATAACTGAACACAAGTTTGGTGATATTTACAAACTGTAACTGACTAAACAGGAGTGTACTGGAAACGAATTTGAAAACAACAGTCAGGGCACTCCACAACTCCTTTTCAAGTCACCTAGTAGGGATTGGGAAGAAAAGATTTCGAACAGATGCCTATGATACATTCTCTCCTGTTCTGGTAAGTGGAGAGTCACCTAGGAAAGAAAAAGGCTAGCGACGACCTGGTCTAGTTTTGTAAACATGGTGATTGGGCCTCCTGGCAAATAGACTAATGCTATTCATAAGAGAGTGCTTATCTATTGAATATTTTTTAGCAGAATTCCCATGGTTTAGGATTGACATATTGATGAATAAAGCTAGAATCTGGCTTTATGAAGCATGGCTTCCTGTGAAATGTAACATATGCTATAACTATCTAGGACATACAACATCTATGTATGGCAATCTAAAGTGCGTTGCAAACTTTCTTAGATACCTCATCCATTACTTTGGGTCAGAGGGCTTTTCCATTGGGAGAAGGAAGGACCTGGGGAGGTGCTCTCAATGTTCCAGAGCATTCCCTGCTTTGCTTATGCCCCTTTCCTGCCCACAACCTTGAAAATATTAGTAAACCTTGGTACTGGGTATGGTCTTTTATTTATTTATTTTATTTTATTGATTTATTTGTGTCAGACTGATTTAACAATATTTTAAAACATTTAAACGCTGTCTAAATTAAATCATGGGGTTTCCCAATAACTGTTTTGAACTATGTGACTCAGGAATAGAGTGATGGGTACTAAAGCTCTGGGTAGTTAGTTACAAGACCAAAACAAAATTCCTCCTTTTTGTAAGTAATTATAAACAATAATTAGTAAAAAGATTAGAAACTATTTCTAAGCAATATAAATTTTACTGATAATTGCATTAGACTGATAAATCAAAAAATGATGTGTGTTGCATACTGAATATTTTATCTGTGATCTCTATAAAGGAAACCATAGTTACAAAATGAGGTTGCTTTCTATAATTGATACTGGGGTAGATATTTCTATACTGTTGCATTAACATTTTGAGGCTGCACACTGGAGGTTCTCTGAGAATGAACAGACATTCAAAGCAATTCCTTTACCTCAGAAGGGGCATGAAATTTTTCACGAATTAAAAAATATATATTTGCAGGTAATGTTGATCTCAATCCTCTTTTTATGTATCTTGAGAAACATTGCTATAAGCAGATAAAGTGTGACACTCTATATCATTGATTTAATTATTTGATGCCATAATTAATATACCAATATTTCTAAAATATGTCTCTTTATTTACAGGGTATCTATAAAATCTTGAAATAAGATTTGACGATAAAATCAAATTTCCCTGTAGAGGTGGCACAGGAATCAATTTAAGCTCACAGATAAGACATAAATCAATGAAATTTTCTGGAGCGAAAGAGTGAAAAAGAAGAGGGAGCTGAGAAGACCAATATTGAAGAAAGAGGAGCCTGGGCTAAGAGTGACAGAGCTGGTAGAGCAGTGAAAGAAAGAGAGCAGGACAAAGTATGTCAAATTAATGATTTAACTGTTTAGTAAATTTTACTTTCTGTTTTTGCTTAAGCTTCCCTAAAATAACCCTTTTGGGAAAAGTCCTAGTTGGAGAACTCTTGAATGGTTCCATGTACGTTGCATTGCAAGCTGAACAGCTTTGCATACGTGTATGGTTTCTCTACTTCCGGAAAGACACTACTGACCGTCTCATCTAAAAATGCACACTTAGACAAGAATTGATCCCTCATGGGGTTTGCCTGCAAATGTCTACCTTCCAGGCATATGCCTTTATGCCTCAGCTCCCCCTTCTGTTGCCCTCCCCACACCCACCCCCCTCCACATGGCAGCCCTCAGCAGGATTGGTGTCACCTCCAAATCATTCCCCAACCTACTGTGATAGAATGATTCCATGCACTTTTAGCAATTTGGGCACATCTCTATTTTTGCCCCGTACTTACTCCTGTCTGTTTACGTGTCTGTTTTCCTTATAAGACGAGGAGCTAATTGAAGGCAAGAAATATTTGTTATTCATAGCTTA
This sequence comes from Physeter macrocephalus, assembly GCF_002837175.3. Lineage (NCBI taxonomy): Eukaryota > Metazoa > Chordata > Mammalia > Artiodactyla > Physeteridae > Physeter > Physeter macrocephalus. Next base: position 17,066,581 of record NC_041214.2, read on the forward strand.
ACCAACGACAGAATTTCTGGCAAACACTGGAAATATTTGTTGAATAAGTATTTTTTTATACAAGTGGCAAGCTGCCACATGATTCTACCTGTTTACATAATACATAATATGATTTTTATTTTTATTTTAAATGTTTTAGCATCCAAGGCACATCTCAGTTTAAGTCTCATCAGTCTCCTAGTATAGACAAAGTTTAATGAGAAAATGTCTCATAGGAACTAAGTGATTGCGTGATTGATGTCATGAGTTTACTTTTCTGTTACATGTATTAAATATGTATATATTTATCTCTCTATATAGAAAATTTGTATATGTATGCCAAGACTTTCTCCAGGTCCACCAATTTGGGAGTGCAAATAGAATCATAAAATAATAATGCTTTTTCTTTATTGTACTCCACCTACTCAATATGTCTAAAATTCTACCTGGGTATGTATTTTTGTAAGGTCCCTGGAATATGTCTCATTTATACTCATAAATATGCTCATGTTTCCTTCTCCTCTTCTGTTGCAGATTCTTTTTCATGGCATCCTGCTTGGATTGCTGAACCCAAGAGATCTGACTAACCACTGTGCTCTTGATGTGTACTTCCACTTAGATCTGGCATCTGGGAACAACCACTGTCACCAATGGATATTATATCACTCAAGTTTCAAAATAGCATGATATTCCAAGGTTAAGTGTGTGAAGATCTTTCTTTTTAAACAGCTTGTGGCATGGGTGCAGGTCCTTGTCAGGCAATGCAGGGTTGTTAAAATCCAGAAAGAAACCTGTTGTGTCTATCTGGCATGAGAAAGCAAAGGACAGGTTCAGGATGAACTCAGCATCTGGAAAGTAAGTGGGGGAAGATCCTACAGAAGAGTTTATATACATCTTGTGTATAAACTCTGCTCAAGTCTCTAGCTGACCTCTGAATTATGGATGTGCTAGGTAGATTCTAAACAGCTTAGTTTCTAAGCTGGCTAAAATAGCTGAACTGAGATTGCAGAGTTTGGAGTTTGAGTTCAGCCATGAAACAAAATATCAGTACTTTTCAATGGAACATAACAGAATCCAGAGTCTCCACAAGGTATTATTCATAGTGCTCAGAGTATAGTTAAATTTATTAGATGGGGAAAAAACAGGAAATTGTCACCCATACTTAAAGAACTTAAAGAGAAAAAGCAGTCAATGGAGACCAACTTCAACATGACCCAGATTTGGAACTAGCAGGCACAGATCTTAAGCATTCATTAAAACTATGCTAAAAACTATAGAGGAGAATATAAGGGACAGGGCAATGGCGGCTGGCACATGTATTTGTGTATAGACACTCTATCCTTCAAATAAAATAGCATTCATTATAAAAGTAGCAATGACAGAAAATAGCTTGGTATGTACCCTCAAAAGGAGCATTGAATTCAAATTTGTTCTATAAGATCGTCATTCATAATGAAGAATCGTTTAAAATGTACCTTATTGGGTGCTATGAAGACAACAAAAATTAAATTGAAAAATTAGATATTGTTTTTCCATTAGCAGACCTAAGAGTTGACTTGAATCTGAACAACTATAATATAAGGCCAAAAATAATGTGTTTTATAAAAACAGTACTCAAAAGTAGTCTGAAGCCCTAGAGGTAGGCAGATTTATTTCCAGATTTTGGGAGGAGAAGATCTAAAAGTAAGGCTTTAAGATGACGTGACAGATAAGATGGATCTTAGTAAAGGCTTAGATTTTTTTTATATGCGGGCATGAAAAAACAAGGGTGAGCATCCAGGTGTACCCCGTAAAGAAAGTTCTAAATATAATGAAATGAAGTAGCTATCTTTGGCTGTAGGGTATAATTTGTGACAAAAGCAAGGAGAGAGAATGTGCAAAGAATAGGTGGATCCAGATTGAAAAATGCTGGACCAAGTAGTTTACACATGATTCTGAAGATACTAGGGAGCCACTAAAAGACAAGATACAAAAATCCAACATTATTTCCTTTGAAAACCACAAATGCAGAAAGGATTTCCATTATTTATTGTTTGTGATTGTAATCACCTAGTACAAAAGGCAAACGGAATGGCTCTTATAATTTCAGTGCAGGTCTCTTTAGTCTGTTAAGGATTAAGTTACCACATGACAGATTTGAGCAAAAAAATAAAAAGATAAATGTGCTATAAAATTACTTAACATTTTGGTTAAAAGATAAATGTAAGAGCTTATAGTTTCACAAAATATTTCACTGTACTATTAAAAAGAGTCTACCCCTGCCACTTCTTGGCATAAGTGTGAGGCAAATTGAATTTCATCTTTACAAATGAAAACCAATGCATAAAATACAAATTAAATTGTGTGTTGCTAAGCTTATCTGCTAATATCTGCAGGTAAATATTTCTTTCCTAAGACCCTTTCTGCAGCCTTTTCTGATGAAAAAATTCAGAAGATTAACTATCAGGCAGTTATAAAATTACATTGACGTTTTAAAAATATTGATAATAAAGACAAAGCATGAAAAATATTTTAAAGCCTAATGTTAGGTAGGAAAACAAATCCTTTGTGGGTAATGTGGTTTTACAATATTTCAATGGGAATATTTTGGGTTTTTGGAATGTCAGAATATAATATTACCAGAGTATCTCAAAACAGGAAGGACAATGGAATTTTATGTCTTTGCTCTCATAATGCTTATTTTATCCTTCACATTACATCTAATGGCCTCAAGGAAAAGAGCATACACATGTGGCCATGCACACATTTTATTACCAATAAGTGAGTTATTATGTGATACTTTTTGACTTCAGATAGCTAATGCAGCACTCATTTTTTTCCCCTAAATTTGTTTTGTGGCATGGAATGGTGTCTAAGTAACCCTCCTGAGATAATCTATATTGATATATACATAAATGTTCCATATATTCTGCAAGTTCATATAGTGCATTTTGTTTAGAACATTCCCTCCAATGGTCTTAGGTAATGTTCTATGAAAGTAAGTCTCATTGAAGATGTAAGTCACTCTCTCAAGATAAAGTTGTCCTTGTAAATGATCCCATTGCTTACAAAAAAAAAAAAAATGTGTGTGGGGAGGTGGAAAAACTTTGTTTTTTTTCTCTCTGAAAGGGAAAATAACCCAACAAATTTTGGTCTTACCATTTCATTTCCTCTTACTTGCTGGTTTTATGATATTAATATATTTTAAAGTTTACTACTTAGTCAAAATCAGGAAGGCTAATGAACTTAATATATTTCCATGCACTGACAATCAAATTGTGATCATAAAATGCCAGATGGCACACTCATAAAAACAGTGCCCTCACTTTTGTTTTGTTTTGTCTTGCTTTGGGTTTCCTGGTAAGTGCTTTGTTCTATGACTTTGGAATTTTTGCAGTTATCCTTGGTATCTCTCTCTAGCATTCTCATAAAATCATTTATACCCAAGTCACTTGAGATCCAAGCTCAAATATCTCTCTCTTTATTAAACCATCTCATATCGCTCTCTTTATTAAACCATCTCTTTCTATTTTATAGGATTCTTTTCACTAAAAACCATACAATAAAAAAGGGTTTAAAATTACAACTTGACCCCAATTCATAATCAATATAAAGAAATATAGGCATCCTTGAACTCGTTATATTGCTTTCTGCTCATTGTTGTTACTGTTTACTCTAAATATGCTCAAGAGCACTTGTAGCAACAATATTTAATAGCATATGACCAATCTTCTATTATTTGGTTCTCACACAAAGTTATAAGATTGTATGAATAACATAGAGAATGGTGTCAACAAAATTGTTTTTTTTACAATCTGACCAGTGATTAAACACAGACAACTTGCTGCTTTATCTATCTTCTGTTCCTTTTACACTGATTGAGTAGGTCTTAGAACACCTAGAATTTTGGACTTATGTGCTCAAACATTAGACAGTGCTAGTACAACTCCTTTCAGTGCTTAGGTCAAGAAACCAATAAATACTTCCCGTCCTCTCCTTTTCACACGCCCTGGGTCCAACATGCCTTTAAAACAGGGTCAAATCTGTGACCCTCTCTGATTTATGTCTGTGAGTTAAATCAAACTCTAACTGGCCTACAGCTGCTTGTGTAAAACAATCTGTTACACAAGCATCTCAGTTTTCCCTGACTGAAAATGTTAGTCCATGAGCCCATCTTCTGAAGGATGTAAGGGACTTGAAGAGGTGTCTCAGTTGATTCATCAGCATCTCCCTGAAGTGATCTCCCATAAAGAAATAGAAGACAGGGTTGATGACACTGTTCAGAAAGGCCAACGGCCGAGTCACAATGTACAAGGAGTTGATGGTGGCCTCAGTGCATGGGGTCTGCTTCCAGATCCCCCAGCGTGAAGCAATCCTCACGTTTCGCATGATGTGATAGGGAGTAAAAAGCACGGAGAAGATCACAACTGCCATGATGACTAAGGTGAGAGGCTTCTCAAGGGGCAAAGCAGTAGAGAGCTGCCTGCTCCTATGCTTTAGGAAGAGACCAATCTTGAAATAAAAGAAGCACATCACAAAAAGAGGAATGAGGAACCCCAGGAAGGTTAGATACATGCTGTAAATGAGGACGTTACTGGGGTCTCCAGAACTTGCATAATCAGTACAGTTGGTGCCTTTGGAAGCTATAACAGGACTTATGAGAGGAAGTATGGGCAGGAGCTCTAAGGTTACTAAACCCCAAATGGCCAAAGAGATTAAAACAGCAAACTTTTTCTTTTGCAGGAAGTGTTCCCGGAAAGGATATTTCATGAGCAGGTATCGATCGATGCTGATAAAAGTGAGGAAAAGAATACTGGTGTAGAGGTTAGCATGAAGTACATATCGGTTGCCTATGCAGAGCGCATCCCCATATGTCCATTTTCCCTGGGCATATTTTCTCATCAGCATGGGAAGGGTACACAAAAAAGCCAAGTCAGAGATAGAGAGATTAAAGAGATAGATGTTACTGCTGTTCCAGTTCTTCAGGCAGAAGAGGTAGCCGAAAACAACAGCAGTATTCCCAAGGATTCCCACAATAAACTCAAACCCGTAAAAAATGGAAAGGTAGTACTTTTCCAGAGCAGCCTCCACTGCCTGCCAGTTTTCACAAGTTGCATTCCATGCCTAAAGAAGAGAGAGAGAAAATATAAGGATGAATCACTAGACTACGACTGAAGATAAAACTGTGCAGACCATCATCAGCAGCAGCATCATCAACATCATCATCAAATAACAATTAAAAGTTGAACTGCAGAGAGTTGGTTACATTAGTAAGGAGTGCATGTGTATGCAAACTCATGTACATATATCTCACTAATATATTATTTCAACAAATATTTATTGAGTTCCTTTGAACTATGTGCTAGACACGGGATGACAGGCATGAGTAAAACAAAGCTCCTCATCTCAACTAATTTATACTCTCTTGGGAAAAATCAGGAGATAATCAAATAAGTGCATATCATGTAATGATAAAGAGTATCAGACATAAAGAAAAGCACATGCAAAGGCCCAGACGTGGAAACATGCATAGAGGACTTGACAAACACGAGGCCAAGAGAAAGTGCAGTGAAGTAAGTGAAGAGTCGAATTCAATGTGTGTCTTCAGGATTGACTGTGGTCCCTAGCATATCACAGTTCAACAAATCCTCTGAGTTAAATTTAATTGAACCATAACCTAGAAGAGGAAACATGGATTCTTATAACTCCAGTCTTGCAATTTTAATAGCTTTGATTATGTTTCCATATTGACAAAGGATTATGCTTGTTGTTTTAAGTTTATAAAACACAACGCCAGTTTTTAAAAATTTTTGCAACAAGACAACATATTTATTGACATATGCCCAACACATCACAAATATTATCTCTAATTTTCAGAAGAATCCATTTAACTCAATCCCACTTCCATCCTACTAGACATGAGAACAACCTGGGTTGAAGAATTAAATTACTAATCACAGGTCACCAAATGCCAGAGCCAGAATTTGACCTGCAGCCTATTGCACCACACACAGTGATCTTTCACTACATACTTCAGCATGCTTGTTATGGGATGGATTGTGCTCCTCACAAATTCATATGGTAAGGTCCCAAATCCCAGTACCTCAGAATTTAACCATATTTGGAGCTGGACCTTAAAAGAAGTAATTAAGGTTACATGAGATCATATATATTTGTGTCCATATATGATGAGAAAGAGACGGCAGGGATGCACGCACATAGAGGAAAGGCCATGTGAGGACATAGTCAGAAGACAGCCATCTGCAAGCCAAAGAGAGAGGCCTCAAGAGAAACCAAACCTGCCGACACCTTGATCTCGGAGTTCTAGCCTCTAGAACTGTGAGAAAATAAGTTTCTGTTGTTTAAGCCACCCAGTCCAAAACATTTTGTTATGGCAGACCTAGAAACAAATATAGTGCTCAAAATAGTATTCTTAACATTTAATAGAATCGGTACAACTCCAGTGTTAAAACATGATTTTAAAAATTTAAAATATGAAGCTGAAAATATTAGTAATAATAATACCAGTGGCCACTATTTACTGAAAGCTTACAGTGTACTAGGCACTGTGCTCACCACTTTCCAAGGATTATTTAATACAGTGACATAAGGGACTGGGGATTGTTATTACTTTATACACAAAGTCACTGAGTCTTGAAAAGTCATACATTTAATAATAGACCACAATTATAGCCCCTTCTGAATAGGGGCCATGAAAATAAGCAATCTGATTCATTCAAACTTCAAAAGTCTTGCTCACCTGCCACTTTCTCTCTTTAAAGAGGCAAGATTATTTGTGGTTGGATAGACTATTTAAAGAATTGAATTTCTTAAAAATGTACTGGATTGCCTTTTGAAATATTAAATCCTACTTATTTCTAGTAAGAAAAAAGCAAGGTTGAAAATAAAATTTTCTAAAAATTTCCTATCAAATAGGCCTCGGAGTGTTAGTTGCAATCAAATGATTCTTAGTATAGTATTCTGGTAAATAGAGCAAAATAAGAACAAATGCATCTGAACCGCCTCTCCTGGGAAGCATGCAAACATTGAGCAGAATTTTCTGTAATGAAGGCATCTGGAGAACTTTTATTGATTTTTGTCAAATTCAAGTGTTTTATTTCAGTTGAAGATCACTGCTACTTTTTTTTTTTGGCCGTGCCACGAGGCTTCCGGAATCTTAGTTCCTCAACCAGGGATTGATCCGAGCTCCCCTGTAGTGAAAGCACCGAGTCCTAGAGTCCTAACGAGTGGACTGCTAGGGAGTTCCCAAGATCACTGCTACTTTGAGAGTGTTTTATTTACAAAAATAATTCATGGAATTGTAGATAAATGCAATATTTTGATAAGTTATTTTTAATCACTTACTTTAAAACATCCTAAATTCCTCTGAGCCTCTCCTCAAGGCTTTCCATGGTAACCTGCCACAAAGTCCAACACTAGAAGAAGCTAGATTGGGACTTCCTCAGGCAGCAGACACATTGAACGATGCTGAAGAACCAAGCACATTGGTTTCACTCTGTGTTGGAGGTTATGTGATTCTACTGCTCCGTCACATTGCCCGTGACTTATTACATTTTTCATTATCATACCTTTCCAATTTTTTTAAACCTCTGTCCTACTCATCATGGATGAGTTTTGCGTACAAATCCCTGAGACAGAGCCCGTCCACTGGGTGTCCACTCTCTGGTTCCTTCCTCCGTTACTGTCCTCTCCTCCTTCCTTCCTGTGACAACAGAGAATATCTATTTCTCTGGGCTTACTCCAGATCCAACTCATCCCCAAATTATCAAGATTCCTACACGTTATCCATCTTGTCTCTTTACTGTCTCTTCAGCTTCTCCACCTCAACTGCATCCTTTTAATCAGCATTTAGACACTCTCATCTTGTCAGTCTTAAAAACAAGACATAGGAGACCTTCAAGATGGCGGAAGACTAAGACGTGGAGATCACCTTCCTCCCCACAAATACATCAGAAATACATCTACACGGGGAACAGCTCCTACAGAACACCCACTAAATGCTGGCAGAAGACCTCAGACACCCCAAAAGGCAAGAAACTCCCAATGTACCTGGGTAGGGCAAAAGAAAAAAGAATAAACAGAGACAAAAGAATAGGGACGGGACCTGCACCAGTGGGAGGGAGCTGTGAAGGAGGAAAGGTTCCCACACACTAGAAGCCCCTTCACGGGCAGAGACTGCGGGTGGCGGGGGCGGGGGGAAGCTTCGGAGCCGCGGAGGAGAGTGCAGTAGCAGGGTGCGGAGGGCAAAGCGGAGAAATTCCCGCAGAGGATCGGTGCTGCCTAGCACTCACCAGCCCGAGAGGCTTGTCTGCTCCCCTACCGAGGCGGGCGGGGGCTGGGAGCTGAGGCTCGGGCTTCGGAGGTCGGATCTCAGGGAGAGGACTGGGGTTGGCGGCGCGAACACAGCCTGAAGGGGTTACTGCACCTCGGCTGGCCGGGAGGGAGTCCAGGAAAAAGTCTGGAGCTGCCGAAGAGGCAAGAGACCATTGTTTCAGGGTGAGCGAGGAGAGGGGATTCAGAGCACTGCCTAAACAAGTTCCAGAGAAAGGTGCGAGCAGCGGCTATCAGTGCGGACCCCAGAGACAGGCATGAGATGCTAAGGCTGCTGCTGCCGCCACCAAGAGGCCTGTGTGCGAGCACAGGTCACTCTCCACACCTCCCCTCCCGGGAGCCTGTGCAGCCCGCCACTGCCAGGGTCCCATGATCCAGGGACAGCTTCCCCGGGAGAACGCATGGCGCGCCTCAGGCTGGTGCAATGTCACGCCAGCCTCTGTTGCCGCGGGCTTGCCCCGCATCCGTACCCCTCCCTCCCCCGGCCTGAGTGAGCCAGAGCCCCTGAATCAGCTGCTCCTTTAACCCCATCCTGTCTGAGCGAAGAACAGACGCCAGAGGGCAACTTACAAGCAGAGATGGGGCCAAATCCAAAGCTGAACCCCGGGAGCTGTGCAAACAAAGAGAAAGGGAAATCTCTCCCAGCAGCCACAGGAGCAGCGGATTAAATCTCCACAATCAACTTGATGTACCTGCATCTGTGGAATACCTGAATAGACAACGAATCCTCCCAAATTGAGGTAGTGGAATTTGGGAGCAAAGATATATATATTTTCTTCCTTTTTCTCTTTTTGTGTGTATTTTATGTTTCTTTGTGTGATTTTGTCTGTATAGCTTTGCTTTTACCATGTGTCCGAGGGTTCTGTCTGTCTGTTTTGGGGGTGGTTTTTTGTTTTTTTTTAGTATAGTTTTTAGCACTTGTTATCATTGCTGGATTTGTTTTTTGGTTTGGTGCTCTCATATCTATCTTTCTTTTTTTTCTTCTTTTTTTATTACTTTTTAATTTTTAATAATTATTTTTTTATTTTAATAACTTTATTTTATTCTTTCTTTCTTTCTTTCTTTCTTTCTTTCGCGAAGAACAGACGCCAGAGGGCAACTTACAAGCAGAGATGGGGCCAAATCCAAAGCTGAACCCCGGGAGCTGTGCAAACAAAGAGAAAGGGAAATCTCTCCCAGCAGCCACAGGAGCAGCGGATTAAATCTCCACAATCAACTTGATGTACCTGCATCTGTGGAATACCTGAATAGACAACGAATCCTCCCAAATTGAGGTAGTGGAATTTGGGAGCAAAGATATATATATTTTCTTCCTTTTTCTCTTTTTGTGAGTGTGTATTTTATGTTTCTTTGTGTGATTTTGTCTGTATAGCTTTGCTTTTACCATGTGTCCGAGGGTTCTGTCTGTCTGTTTTGGGGGTGGTTTTTTGTTTTTTTTTAGTATAGTTTTTAGCACTTGTTATCATTGCTGGATTTTTCTTTCTTTCTTTCTTTCTTTCTTTCTTTCTTTCTTTCTTTCTTTCTTTCTTTCTTTCTTTCTTTCTTTCTTTCTTTCTTTCTTTCTTTCTTTCTTTCTTTCTTTCTTTCTTTTGTTCTCCCTTTACTTCTGAGCCATGTGGCTGACAGGGTCTTGGTGCTCCGGCCAGTTGCTACGAATGTGCCTCTGAGGTGGGAGAGCTGAGACATTGGTCCATCAGACACCTCCCGGCTCCACATATCAAACAATGAAAGCTCTCCCAGAGATCTCCATCTCAACGCTGAGACCCAGCTCAACTCAATGACCAGCAAGCTACAGGTCTGGACACCCTATGCCAAACAATTAGCAAGACAGGAACACAACACCACCCATTAGCAGAGAGGCTGTCTAAAATCATAATAAGGTCACAGACACCCCAAAACACACCACTGGAAGTGGTCCTGCCCACCAGAAAGACGAGGTCCAGCCCCACCTACCAAAACACAGGCACCAGTCTCCTCCACCAGGAAGCCTACACAACCCACTGAACCAACCTTAGCCACTGGGGGCAGACACCAAAAACAATGGGAACTACGAACTTGCACCCTGCAAAAAGGAGACCCCAAATGCAGTAAATTAACCAAAATGAGAAGATAGAGAAACACACAGCAGATGAAGGAGCAAGGTAAAAACCAAACAGACTGTACAAAGGAAGAGGAAATAGGCAGTCTACCTGAAACAGAATTCAGAGTAATGATAGAAAAGATTATCTAAAATCTTGGAAATAGAATGGAGAAAATATAAGAAACATTTAACAAGGACTTAGAAGAACTAAAGAGCAAACAAACAACAATGGACAACACAAAAAATGAAATTAAAAATTCTCTGGAAGGAACCAATAGCAGAAAAACTGAGGCAGAAGAACGGATAAGTGACCTGGAAGATAAAATAGTGGGAATAACTACCGCAGAGCAGAATAAAGAAAAAAGAATGACAAGAATTGAGGACAGTCTCAGAGACCTCTGGGACAACATTAACTGCACCAACATTCGAATTATAGGGGTCCCAGAGGAAGAGGAGAAAAAGAAAGGGACTGAGAAAATATTTGAAGAGATTATAATTGAAAACTTCCCTAGTATGGGAAAGGAAATAATCAAGTCCAGGAAGCTCAGAGAGTCTCATACAGGATAAATCCAAGGAGAAACACTACAAGACACATATTAATCAAACTATCAAAAGTTAAATACAAAGAAAAAAAAGCAGCAAGGGAAAAACAACAGGTAACATACAAGGGAAACCCCATAAGGTAAACAGCTGATCTTTCAGCAGAAACTCTGCAAGCCAGAAGGGAGTGGCAGGACATATTTAAAGTGATGAGAGGGAAAAACCTACAACCAAAATTACTCTACCCAGCAAGGATCACATACAGATTTGATGGAGAAATTAAAAGCTTTACAGACAAACAAAAGCTAAGAGAATTCAGCACCACCAAACCAGCTTTACAACAAATACTAAAGGAACTTCTCTAGGCAGGAAACACAAGAGAAGTAAAAGACCTACAATAACAAACCCAAAACAATTAAGAAAATGGTAATTGGAACATACATATTGATAATTACCTAAATGTAAATGGATTAAGATCTACAACCAAAAGACATAGACTGGCTGAATGGATACAAAACCTAGACCCATATATATGCTGTCTACAAGAGACCCATTTCAGACCTAGGGACACATACAGACTGAAAGTGAAGGGCTTTTAAAAGATATTCCATGCAAATGGACATCAAAAGAAAGCTGGAGTAGCAATTCTCATATCAGGCTAAATAGACTTTAAAGACTATTACAAGAGACAGAGAAGGACACTACATAATGATCAAGGAATCAATCCAAGAAGAAGATATAACAATTGTAAATATTTATGCACTCAACATAGGAGCACCTCAATACATAAGGCAAATGCTAACAGCCATAAAATATCTTGGGTCACAAATCAAGCATTGGTAAATTTAAGAATATTGAAATTGTATCAGGTATCTTTTCCAACCACAACGCTATGAGACTAGATATCAATTACAGGAAAAAATCTGTAAAAAATAAAAACACATGGAGGATAAACAATACACTACTTAATAACCAAGAGATCACTGGAGAAATCAAAGAGGAAATAAAAAAATACCTAGGAACAAATGACAGTGAAAACAGGACAACCTAAAACCTATGGGATGCAGCAAAAGGAGTTCTAAGAGGGAAGTTTATAGCAGTACAATCCCACCTCAAGAAACAAGAAACATCTCAAATAAACAACCTAACTTTACACCTAAAGCAATTAGAGAAGAAGAACAAAAAGCCCCCAAAGTTAGCAGAAGGAAAGAAATCATAAAGATCAGATCAGAAATAAATGAAAAAGAAATGAAGGAAAAAATAGCAATGATTAATAAAACTAAAAGCTGGTTCTTTGAGAAGATAAACAAAATTGATAATCCTTTAGCCAGACTCATCAAGAAAAAAAGGGAGAAGACTCAAATCAATAAAATTAGAAATGAAAAGAGGAAGTAACAACTGACACTGCAGAAATACAAAGGATCATGAGAGATTACTACAAGCAACTATATGCCAATACAATCGACAACCTGGAAGAAATGGACAATTTCTTAGAAAAGCACAACCATCTGAGACTGAAGCAGAAAGAAATAGAAAATATAAACAGACCAATCACAAGCACTGAAATTGCGACTGTGACTAAAAATCTTCCAACAAACAAAAGCCCAGGACCAGATGGCTTCACAGGAGAATTCTATCAAACATTTAGAGAAGAGCCCTTCCGAGACTGAACCAGGAAGAAATACAAAACATAAACAGACCAATCGCAAGCACTGAAATTGAAACTGTGGTTAAAAATCTTCCAACAGACAAAAGCCCAGGACCAGATGGCTCCACAGGCGAATTCTATCAAACGTTTAGAGAAGAGCTAACATCTATCTTTCTCAAACTCTTCCAAAATATAGCAGAGTGAGGAATGCTCCCAAACTCATTCAATGAGGCCACCATCACCCTGATACCAAAACCAGACAAAGATATGTCACAAAGAAAGAAAACTACAGGCCAATATCACTGATGAACATAGATGCAAAAATCCTCAACAAAATACTAGCAAACAGAATCCAGCAGCACATTAAAAGGATCATACACCATGATCAAGTGGGGTATATCCCAGGAATGCAAGGATTCTTCAGTATATGCAAATCGATCAATGTGATACACCATATTAATAAATTGAAGGAGAAAAACCATATGATTATCTCAATACATGCAGAAAAAGCTTTTGACAAAATTCAACACCGATTTATGATAAAAACCCTCCAGAAAGTAGGCATACAGGGAACTTACCTCAGCATAATAAAGGCCATATATGACAAACCAACAGCCAACATCATTCTCAGTGGGAAAAACTGATACCATTTCCGTGAAGATCAGGAAAAAGACAAGGTTGCCCACTCTCACCACTATTATTCAACATAGTTTTGGAACTTATAGCCACATCAATCAGAGAAGAAACTGAAATAAAATGAAACCAAATCGGAAAAGAAGAAGTAAAGCTGTCACTGTTTGCAGATGACATGATACTATACACAGAGAATCCTAAAGATGCTACCAGAAAACTCCTAGAGCTAATCAATGAATTTGGTAGAGTAGCAGGATACAAAATTAATGCAGAAAAATCTCTTGCATTCTTATACACTAATGATGAAAAATCTGAAAGAGAAATTAAGGAAAGACTCCTATTTACCATTGCAACAAAAAGAATAAAATATCTAGGAATGTTTACCTAAGGAGACAAATATCTCTATGCAGAAAACTATGAGACACTGATGAAAGAAATTAAAGATGATACAAACAGATGGAGAGATATACCAAATTCCTGGATTGGAAGAATCAAAATTGTGAAAATGCCTATACTACCCAAAGCAATCTACGCATTCAATGAAATCCCTATCAAACTAACAATGGCATTTTTCAAAGAACTAGAACAAAAAATTTCACAATTTGTATGGAAACACAAAAGACCCCGAATAGCCAAAGCAATCTTGAGAACGAAAAATGGAGCTGGAGGAATCAGGCCCCCTGACTTCAGATTATACTACAAGGCTACAGTAATCAAGACAGTATGGTACTGGCACAAAAACAGAAATATAGATCAATGGAACAGGATAGAAAGCCCAGAGATAAACCCACACACATATGGTCACCTTATTTTTGATAGGAGGCGAGAAAAGACAATGGATAAAAGACAGCCTCTTCAATAATTGGTGCTGGGGAAACTGGACAGCTACATGTGAAAGAATGAAATTAGAACACTCCCTAACACCATACATAAAAATAAACTCAAAATAGATTAAAGACCTAAATGTAAGACCAGACACTATAAAACTCTTAGAGGAAAACATAGGCAGAACACTCTATGACATAAAGCACAGCAAGATCCTTTTTGACCCACCTCCTAGAGAAATGGAAATAAAACAAAAATAACAGCAAAGGAAACCATAAACAAGATGAAAAGACAACCCTCAGAATGGGAGAAAATATTTGCAAATGAAGCACCTGGCAAAGGATTAATCTCCAAAATTTGCAAGCATCTCATGCAGCTCAATATCAAAGAAACAAACAACCCAATCCAAAAATGGGCAGAAGACCTAAATAGACATTTCTCCAAAGAAGATATACAGATTGCCAACAAACCCATGAAAGAATGCTCAACATCACTAATCATTAGAGAAATGCAAATCAAAACTACAATGAGGTATCACCTCACAGCAGTCAGAATGGCCATCATCAAAAAACCTATAAACAGTAAATGCTGGAGAGGGTGTGGAGAAAAGGGAACCCTTTTCCACTGTTGGTGGGAAGGTAAATTGATACAGCTACTATGGAAAACAGTATGGAGGTTCCTTTAAAAATTAAAAATAGAACTGCCATACGACCCAGCACTCCCACTACTGGGTATATACACTGAGAAAACCATAATTCAAAAAGAGTCATGTACCACAATGTTC
>NC_041214.2:17081629-17092157 GCF_002837175.3 Physeter macrocephalus
ATCGACAGATGAATGATAAAGAAGATGTGGCACATATATACAATGGAATATTACTCTGCCATAGATTGAAACAAAATTGAGTTATTTGTAGTGAGGTGGATGGACCTAGAGACTGTCATACAGAGTGAAGTAAGTCAGAAAGAGCAAAATATCGTACGCTAACACATATATATGGAATTTTTTTTAAAAATGGTTCTGAACAACCTAGGGGCCAGACAGGAATAAAGACACAGACGTAGAGAATGGACTTGAGGACACGGGGAGGAGGAAGGGTAAGCTGGGACGAAGTGAGAGAGTTGCACGGAATTCTATATACTACCAAATGTAAAATAGGTAGCTAGTGGGAAGCAGCTGCCTAGCACAGGGAGATCAGCTCAGTGCTTTGTGACCACCTAGAGGGGTGGAATAGGGAGGGTGGGAGGGAGATGCAAGAGGGAAGAGATATGGGGGTATACGTATATGTATAACTGACTCACGTTGTTATAAAGCAGAAACTAACACACCATTGTAAAGCAATTATACTCCAATAAAGATGTTAATAAATAAATAAATATATAAATAAATAAAAAGACCATAAAAAGTGAAGCCAATTGTTTTGACTTGCTGAGACAGGCAACAGGGAACCACTAGATGGTGATGAAAGCGGTATTTTAAGATTAGTCTGGCAGCTGGTAGCAGAATGGATTAGTGGGGAGAGACCTCAGTCAGAGGCCATGTGGTGGCCACAAGGAATTTCTAGAAATGAGCCTGCATATTGCCAGGAATACAGTCCTCAGCCAGCACGGCCCTCCTGGTCAGCAGGAGGACTCACAGGCACAAAGTAAGACGCAGTTTTTAGCAACCACACCCAAACACCCAAATATAAAGGTTTCTGCTCCAAACGAGCCATACTGAGAATTAGGGAAACTTCTTCTTCAACTAAATGTAGCCACTTTGAAACCTATGAACTTATTCCCTACATGGTATCACTACTCAAAATGTATATTTGATTAAGAGAATGAAAAGACAAGCCACAGACTGGGAGAAGATATTTGCAAAGTGCGTAACCGATAAAGGATGTGTATCTAGGATACACAAAGACCTCTTAACACACAGCAATAAGAAAAAACACCCCAATTTTTAAAATGGGCGAAAGATCTGATCAGACACCTCACCAAAAAAGAGATACAGATGGAAAATAAGCATATGAAAAGATGCTCCACATCATATGTTCTTAGGGAGTTGCAAATTAAAACAACAGTGAGAAACTACTGCATATCGATTAGAGTAGCTAAAATCCAAAACACTAACCACCAAATATCTGTGAGGATATGGGGCAACAACAGGAGCTCTTATTCTTTGCTGGTGGGGATGCAAAATGGTGCAGTCACTTTCAGGGATAGTTTGGCAGTTTCATACAAAACTAAACATACTCTTACCGTAACATCCAGCAATCACGTTCCCTGGTGTTTACCTAAAGGAGTTGAAAACTTAGGCCCACAAAAAATACACACACAGATGTTTATGGCAGCTTTATTCCCAAATGCCAAAACTTGGAGGCAATCAAGATGTCCCTTGGCAGATGAATGGATAAATAAATGATGGTTCATCCAGACAATGGAATATCATTCAGTGCTGAAAAGAAATGAGCCAGCAAGCCATGAAAAGATGTGGAGGAACCTTAAATGCATATTACCAAGTGAAAGAAGCCAATCTGAAAAGGCTACATTCTGTGACTCCAACTCTATGACATTCTGGAAAACGCAAAACTGTAAAGATAACAAAAAGATCAGGGGTTACCAGGGGTTTTGTGGGAGGGAGGGAAGGATGATTAGGTGGAGCACAAAGGATTTTTAGGGCAGTGAAACTATTCTGTATGATGCTGGAATGGTGGATACTTGTCATTATGCATCATCCAAACACACAGAATGTACAACACAGAGTGATCTCTAATGTATATCTCGAATGTGGATTTTAGTTAGTAAGAATGCATCTTTATCATACTAAGTGAAGTAACTCAGACAGAGAAAGACAAATATCATATATCACTTATATGTGGAATCTAAAATTTGACACAAATGAACTTATTTACAAAACAGGAACAGACTCACAGACTTCAAAAATACATTAATGATTACCAAAGGGAAGGGGTGGGGGAGAGGGATAAATTAGGAGTTTGGGGTGAACATATACACACTACTATATATAAAATAGATAACCAACAAGGACCTACTGTATAGCACAGGGAATTCTACTCAATATTCTGTAATAACCTATATGGGAAAAGAATCTGAAAAAGAATGGATATCTGTATATGTATATCTGAACCATTTTTCTGTACACCTGAAACTAACACAACATTGTAAATCAGCTATACTCCAATATGAAATAAAAGTTAAGTTTAAAAAAGAAAAAATAAAATAAACAAGGCATAGATAAGACATCAACAACTCTCCCTGGTTTCACATGTTTCTCTCCTTGTCATACCTTGAGCAACAAAAATAGCTGTCTTCACTAATTGTTTTGACATCCTGACACCCTATTCCCTTTTCAACATACCCAGTTTGGCTCCTGATATATCATTCCACCAAAATAGCCTCCACGCTGTTCCACCTAATGCTCATTTTTCAGTCATCTTCTTACTTGACTTCTCAGCTGTTTTTCATACCATAACTTCTGGAAGCACTCTCTTCCTTTGCCTTCTCTGACTTGACAGTCTCCTAGTTTTCCTTCTTTCTCCCTGGTTGTTCTTTGCAGGCTCTTTTGTGACCTAAGCCTTTTTGTGTTAAGCATTAAATGTTAAGTTCCTCAAGGATCAGTATTGAACTCCTTCTTTATCTAGGCTCTGCCCGGATGATCTCATCCACTTTCTATCTTTAATGACCATCCACATATCAACCTCTCGATGTTTATCCCAGCACAGACCTGTCTTATAAGCTCTGGTGGTTTATACTTATTACCACGGATTGATCTCTCAGAGGTACCTCTACCTCCAGAAATCCTATATAAGCTCTCCAACTTCCTTCTCAGTCTTGCTGTACCTCCACCTAACTCAGTGAATGGCCACACCATTTACCCAGGTGGTCACCTCAGACATCCGAGCAACATCCTTGAAGTCATCTGTTGCTCACCTCCAATAACAACTAAACTATCCATGTCTCGTTGACTATAATGTCTGGATATTTCTCCAATTCACCACTATTGCTCCATCACCATTCTAATCCAGGCTACTATCGTCTTGGACTATACCATATCCTTCCATGGTCTCCTCACATCTTCTCTGGCCCCCTTTTAATCTACCTTCAACATGATAGCTAAACAATCTTAGAAAAACTACAATCAAAATTCCAATCATATTACTCTACTCAACCAAAATGTTTCAATGATTTTTTACTGTCTAAGGAATAAAGCCAAAATTTTTAATGAGACTTCAAGGCCTGCATGGTCTGGCTCCTGGACTCCACTTCAGCCTCACCTGCTATTATTCTCCTCCCTTCTCATCTTTCTTCCTGCTCTTTGAATGCACAGAGAACTTTCCTAATGTTCAGTTCATTGAATTTTTCTCTGACATTTCCCGCCTATGATCCTTGCTCCATCACATACTCTGTCTTACATCTACAGTTCTTTCAGACCTCAGTTTAAGTGTGGGTTTCCCAAGATAGGATCTCTGACTCCCTAGTCTAATTAGCACCCCCTCCCTGCCGCATTGTATACTTATTTTGCTCTTAGCATTTCTCACAACTGGAGTAGTGATAGCTGTGGCAACTGGAGTAGTGATAGCTGTGATTTAGACATATTTTTATAGAAGGTAAAACTTGATATATATATCTTCTAAGGTCAATTTTTTAAATTAAAATTAACAAAAAAAAAATTAGAAATTTACATCTGAAATTAATAAACCTTAGAAAGCTTAGGACATGTACCAAAGTATTAATACTTTTATCCCTAGTGATGAGATTCCAGATAATTTTTATTGTGTCCTTTCTCCTTTTGGTTTATCTGGACTTCCTATTTTTTTTCTGCAGATCAGCATGTATAATATTAAAAATTAAAAATTCTTAGGAATACAGCCAAAGGTCAATGGTCTTTTAAAAAATAATAATAGGCTTTAGTTTCTAGCTCACTGGTAATTTTTCAATATTATTTTTTACTCTATTCCCAGCAACTTCCCATTCCACAATTTCTGGAAGTTCTCCCTTCCTTGCCTTCTATGACATGGCAATCTCCGGGTCCTCCTTCCTCTCTTTGTAGACTCTTTTATGGTCTAATCCTTCTTTGCCCTAGTTGTAAATATTGGAGTTTCTCAAGGCTCAGTTCTAGGCAACTCTATTTTGGGAATACTCAAAACGCTGATGCACACACTCAAATGAATATTAAGACAATAGGAAGTTTCATTATGACAAGAAACTTACTTGTTTTATTTTTGTATTTCCTCCTTTTCTAGTCATAATTCTTATCTTTCTGCCTAGTCAGTTCTTAAATGTACTGACTTATGTCAGTAGCTTATGTGTAGCATAAAGGTTTGTCTGCCATAGAGGAAAAATACCTCCATGAAGACTTGTATAACTAGAAGCCAGATTACCAATAGCTACCACTCGGGCAGGTAGGGGCCATGTTGATGCCACAGAGAATTCTTCTGCTTTTGAGTCATCTACTGGGATTGAGAGATTAAGGGAGGTAGCAGGGATAAAGAATACCACAACTAGAACAAGGGAAGTGAATGACTAACCATTGTCCTGCTTAGAGTGGTTGCTTCATTCTTTTTTTAAAGAATAACTTTTAAAAACACCCGTTATTATGTAACACTCAATCAGAAAAGGCAGATAGGCAAAATAATAATAATAATAATAAATTTCTATAACCAACCACTCCTAATATTTGGATACCCTCCTACACTTTGATAAATACTTGAATTTATCTTTACAAAAATGATATTATACTCTTTATGATGTTTTATAATCTGCTTTTTGGATACATTTATTTCATTCTTAAAATAATTTTTCTAAGTCCAATATTAGTAATTTGTGGTTTTATAAAGGTAAGGTTGTCTAAAATTTGCAAACCAATTTAACCTCACCAGGACCCAGAGTTTTTAGATTTCAAATTGGATGATATTTGTAGCTGCATGTGGTTTTAGTGTGGCCATCACAATTCTACAAACTGATGAAGTAAGCTAGTCCTTTAAGCAAAATTCCTGTTGAAGAGGAACTTCTCTCATGAAAAATTAATATTGCTCTCCTGTTTTGTAGTGGTTATATTTTTAATTTTTAGGAAATAGAAATCATAATAAATAGGTTATAGCTGATTTGGATTAATTATTTTTAACAGTTTTTTTTCCTTTAGATATTGGCAATTAAAGTGAAATCTTTAAGTATATTTATAAAAATATATCCAAACCTGTTAGAGGTATTCAACTATAAATAACATTCAATTTACTTACATAAGCAGATCAGTAGTTCTCATTTTTAATTTGGGAATAATGTTTCTTTCACTTTAATTGTATTCAGTCTTTTAAAAATGAACATTTTTAAAACTTAAATTTAAAAAAAACCACAAAAAACAAAAAACTTAAATTTAAAAATATGTTTGATAGTCTGTTAGCTTTTAAACTGCTTTTTCTTATAATCATCACAATTAAACAGAACATTTATGAAATTTTAATTCTTAACTACAAGACAAGTTTATATAGCAACATGAGTATTTATAAACAAATTAATTTTTCATTGATAAACCGAATGAAAATATTTACACTGAAAATATACAATCATTTAATATTGATGACTTCATTTTTAATATATTTTTATATATTCCAAAAATTACACCAGAAATCAAGATATTAAAAAGTGACAGTATGGTATCAACTTGTGTGTTTATGAAGTTCTTTAAAAGTACTTCACCAATTATTAAAAGTTCTGAAAGGTGTATTAGCAATAGTTTCTGCAATTTGCTTTTTTTCCTTGGTGAACTATATATATTCTTGAATAATGTAATTTGTATAAACATAAATGCTAAATTTCATTTTAGAATGCCTTAAAATTTCCTCTAACACATTATTTTCTGAACATGCAAATATTATAGACTAGATTCTTTCATCTGATTTAGAAACTTTAAATTACTTCTATAAGTAGTTATATGTATTTAAGTAAATCCAGTTACTCTTTTTGTTGAAATATCAGTTACCAAGACATTAGTAAATAAAATAAATTTAATAAAATTTATAAAATAAATTATAAAATAAATTTAGTACTTAATAAAATAAATTTAGTATTTGGCAATAAAATAAAATAAATTTAGTATTAAATTTAATAAAATAAATTTAGTGTTTATTAATAAAATAAAATTAATAAAATAAATTATTTTATTAAAATAATAAAATAAATTTAGTATTTGGCAATTAAAACAAGACAAAATTTGGTAAAAAATAAATGAGGAAACAACTATGACTTCTTTTCTTTTGCTGTTCTACATGTACTTACAAATGACAGTTCAGACAGTTCATTTAAACATTACTTAAAACCTTAATTGTTCACAGGCCACTTTTAAAAGAAACCCTTAACTAATGGGAGGTCTAGCATTACTTTATATACCTGGATAACATGAGTTGCATTAGAGCTTACCATTGTATCAGAAGGCCCTGATCCCTTGACAGAAATTCTTTACCAGCCACTTGACACAGCTTCTGACCCAGTGCTGTGCTGCTGGCCATAGTTAGTGGAGTCTGATTTGCATATCATGCAGCCAAGATTAATAATTCAAAAGTCCAGGAGCTATTTCTTCAGTCAAGCCTCCAAGTCAGATGTTCATGTAAGCGAACTTCCTGAGAAGTTCAGACACAAAACAAGGACTCATTTCACGGAAAACACATTTCACATATAGGTTTTTAAAAGACTGCTGTTGAAATTATTCCATTCACTAACAAAACAACAGAGAAGCACTCATTATTTCCACGTTTATTTACATATTTAAATAATAAGAAAAGGTAAAGTACTGTTTATGTTGGGTTTATAATTGCTTCTGTTTTTTCTTCATTTTTCAAATTCGCAAATTTTGGCGAATTCTGTATTGGGCATATAATAACTAAACAGCTGTTTTCAACAAATTTGAGGGAACAAGAAAACTGAAATTTTGGAGGCAAAGCTGGATATATGCTGTCAGTGTACTATCAAAAGGGATACTAGAGCTTCAGGTGTTTCCCATTCTATTTTCAGTGATTAAAAACAAGAGACACATAAAAAATACATCAGGTAGCTAGGGATTAGGGAGAGGGGTGGCAGTTAAGTAAGATAACCTCAATAGAAGGCAATTTATGCGTCCCAATCAATGCTCTGCATAACACCTGGAAACACATAACCACCATTTCAAACAGGAAACACACCTGGCTTCTTCTGAGGATTATATTAGATTTATACTCAAGTAAACACTCAGTCTGCTTGATTTGAAGCATAGGGATGATGCTGAAAAAGTTCCTAATTGTGCAGGCAGTAGTAATTTAATTTGAATGCCATAAAAGTTGAATGTTCAATTGGCAGTGACAGACAGAAGCCCCAAAAGAAACTATTGCAGCCAGTCCTCCTAGCCAAGTATTTCCCCTTCTCTGATATACAAGAACTCAAAACTCAGAAACCTAAAAAATATATTTTATAAGTATACACACATATATATTTATTTACCTATATTATATATTTAAAAGTATATACATACATGAAATACAAATGTACTCATATATGCATATTTATATGAAATAATGTCTCTATAATTTGTTGAATTCTTGTGATGTGCCAGGTATTGCACTAAGCACCTTTATGTACTGAATACTTATAAAGATCCTCTGAGGTGGTTTATTATTTCTAAAATTTTCTCACTTTACAGATTAAAAAACACTGAGGCTCAGAGAGCTTAATTAATTTCTCAAGATCACAGAATCAGTAAGGAGAGGGACCTGAGCTAAACCTATGTATTTTGATTCAAACCTGCTCTAATTCTTGATTGCCTCCAATATAGAATTACAATACTTTTGATGTACACCACAGATTGAATCAAAGATCAAAAATTAATGACAACTGGGACTTCCCTGGTGGCGCAGTGGTTAAGAATCCAACCGCCAACGCAGGGGACACAGGTTCGGGCCCTGGTCCGGGAAGATCCCACATGCCCGTGGAGCAATTAAGCACGTGCGCCACAACTACTGAACCTGAGCTCTAGAGCCCTTGAGCCACAACTACTGAGCCCGTGTGCCACAAAGACTGAAGCCTGCGCACCTAGAGCCCATGCTCTGCAACAAGAGAAGCCACCACAATGAGAAGCTTGCGCACCACAACAAAGGGTAGCCCCTGCTCGCCACAACTAGAAAAAGCCCACACACAGCAACGAAGTCCCAATGCAGCCAAAAATAAATAAATAAATAAATTTATTTTAAAAAAAGTTAATGACAACTATTTTTCAGAAATGCAACTCTTTTCTACTTTTAGAAGGAAGACTAAAAACATTATTTTTGTCTAAAATTTTAAAAGTGGAAAAAGCAAAGCATTTGAATGACCAGTGCCAGGCTTACTAATTTTAAACAAATTAACATGGACCCCCATCCAAATGACCAAGATAAATGGATATATTTTACAGGTTTCTGCCACCATTCTGATGGGAGGCAAGGGCAATTCCCTCTTTGTGGGATAGTGGGAGTTCCCCAGAACTTCCTCTTTCTTCTCCCCACATCCTGACCACTATCTCACTCTGGACTGCTAAGATGAAATCTGGTTTCTGCTTCTTCTTTCTCACAGCAGATCTGGTAGACTTGCTTCCCTCCCAAGTCTTACTTCACCAAAGGTCCCATTGCCTCAGGGTGCTCTCACTGGAAGAACTAGAGTGGTTCTGAGACAGACTCAATAAGAGGTCTCCAGTGCTTCTGTTCCATTACGAGGCTTTATTGGAGCCTACAATAGGATAGATGTGCTGACCCAAGGCCAGGTACAGGGTTATGGGCCCTGCTTGGGCCCATGTTATGGGTGTACTACCTTTTAGTCACACAGGGTCTCATGCTCCACAGGACCACACACTTGATTTAATGCTCTACTGTCACATTCTAATTGGAATTCTTAATAACTTTTTAAAATGGGGTCCTCTAATTTTATTTTGCACTGGACTCTGCAAATTATGTAGCAGTCTTGCCTGTAAGAGTACAAACCTCCTAGGAAATATTTCTGTTCAGCCCTCAAAATTTCAATGGGGACAGTGTTTTGGGTTTTTCTTTTTTTTTGGTTTTGGTCTTGTTTTATTTTGTTTTAGAAACAATGTGACATGTTGAAATTTACTGGTTGAGGAGAAATGAAACTTTGAAATCAGGAAGTTTGCAATAGAATTTACTAAGAGGTAATACAGTGTACTGGTTAAGAGCACAGGTCCTGGAGACAAATTTCCTCCTTTCAGACCTTGGCTTCACCACTTACTAGCTCTCAGTTTTCTTATCTGTAAATCAGGGACTATAAGAGTGCCAGTCTCATGGAGTTGTTATGTAGATAATAGAAGCACATAGTTTATACATATGTAGTATGGGGTATATACTAAATGCTAAATGAATGCTGGCTATTACAGAAGTTTGTAATAAATGAGAAGACTTCCTCAGAATGATCATGTCAATCCAATGCCATCAATGTTAGAATATTTGCTGCCCAGGAATATCCATTCCAAATGACCTTATAAAAGGAAGCTTGGTGAAAAAAGGTTAGTGAATTCTCACGTGGTTTTGCCTTTTACTCACTGTGTGCTCTGTGAAAAGATAACAAAACTTGGTTTCCTTGTTAGGAAAAGGGGGATAATAATTCCTACCCTATAAACCTCATAATGTTCATAGTATCAAATGAGATAATATATGAAAATGCAATGAGCTATAAATGCAAGAGCAGTTCATATAAACCAGGGGCACCAATCAGGAAAATCAATAGGAAAAAGAAAATAGTGGGAAAGACAATCAGAATATTAATTAAATCCAATGTTAATAACTTTCACTAACGTTTTCTGAGCACTCACTCTGTAACAACACTGTGCTTATTAATTCCTTTAATATACAAAAGAATTTAATGCAGGGGAGATTGGATAAAGATGGCAGAGTAGAGGACGTGTGCTCACTCCCTCTTGAGAGAGGACCAGAATCACAACTAACTGCTGAACAATCATCGACAGGAAGACACTGGAACTCACCAAAAAAGATACCCCACATCCAAAGACAAAGGAGAAGCCACAATGAAACGGTAGGAGGGGTGCAATCACAATAAAATCAAATCCCATAACGGCTGGGTGGGTGACTCACAAACTGGAGAACAATAACACAGTAATAGTGGGGGACTTTAACATCTCACTTAAAACCAATTGACAGATCATCCAGACAGAGAATTAATAAGGAAACACAAGCTTTAAATGACACAATAGACCAGATAGATTTAATTGATATTTATAGGACATTCCATCCAAAAACAGCAGATTAAACTTTCTTCTCAAGTGTGCACAGAACATTATCCATGAGAGATTACATCTTGGGTCACAAATCAAGCCTCAGTAA
>NC_041214.2:17092258-17117200 GCF_002837175.3 Physeter macrocephalus
TTTATAGCAATACAATCCTACCTCAAGAAACAAGAAACATCTCAAATTAGCAACCTAACCTTACACCTAAAGCAATTAGAGAAAGAAGAAAACAGCAAAAAAAAAACAAAACAAAACAAAAAAAACCCCCAAAGTGTGTAGAAGGAAAGAAATCCTAAAGATCAGATCAGAAATAAATGAAGGAAACAATAGCAACGATTAATAAAACTAAAAGGTGGTTCTTTGAGAAGATAAACAAAATCAATAAACCTTTAGACAGACTCATCAAGGAAAAGAGGGAGAGAAGTCAAATCAATAAAATTAGAAATGAAAAAGGAGAAGTTACATGGACACTGCAGAAATACAAAGCATCATAAGAGACTATTGCAAGCAACTCTATGCCAATAAAATGGACAACCTGGAAGAAATGCACAAATTCTTAGAAAGGCATAACCTTCCAAGACTGAACCAGGAAGAAATAGAAAATATGAAAGGACCAATCACAAGCACTGAAATTGAAACTGTGATTAAAAATCTTCCAACAAACAAAAGCTCAGGACCAAATGTCTTCACAGGTGAATTCTAGCAAACATTTAGAGAAGAGCTAACACCCATCCTTCTCAAACTCTTCCAAAAAATTGCAGAGAAAGGAGCACTCTCAAACTCATTCTATGAGGCTACCATCACCCTGATAGCAAACCAGACAAAGATACTACAAAAAAAGAAAATTACAGACCAATATTACTGATGAATATAGATACAAAAATCCTCAACAAAATACTAGCAAACCAAATCCAACAACACATTAAAAGGATCATACACCACAATCAAGTGGGATTTATCCCAGGGATGCAAGGATCCTTCAGTATACACAAATCGGTCAATGTGATACACCATATTAACAAACTGAAGTATAAAAACAGTATGATCATCTCAATAGATGCAGAAAAAGCTTTTGACAAAATTCAACTCCCATTTATGAGAAAAACTCTCCAGAAAGTGGGCATAGAGGGAACCTACCTCAACATAATAAAGGTCATATACAGCAAACCAACAGCAAAGATCATTCTCGATGGTGAAAAACTGAAAGCATTTCTTCTAAGATCAGGAACAAGACAAGGATGTACACTCTCACCACTATTATTCAACATAGTCAGAAATCTCTTGCATTCCTATACACTAACGATGAAAAATCTGCAAGAGAAATTAAGGAAACAATCCCATGCACCATTGCAACAAAAAGAATAAAATACCTAGGAATAAACCTACCTAAGGAGGTAAAAGACCTTTATGCGCAAAACTATAAGACACTGATGAAAGAAATCAGAGGTGACACAAACAGATGGAGAGATATACAATGTTCTTAGATTGGGAGAATCAATATTTTGAAAATGACTATACTGCCCAAAGCAATCTACAGATTCAGTGCAATCCCTATCAAATCACCAGTGCCATTTTTTACAGAACTAGAACAAAAAATCTTAAAATTTGTTTGGAGACAAAAAAGACCCCAAATAACAAAAAGAATAAAATATCTAGGAATAAACCTACCTAAGGAGACAAAAGACTTGTATGCAGAAAACTATAAGACACTGATGAAAGAAATTAAAGATGATACAAATAGGTGGAGAAATATACCATGTTCTTGGATTGGAAGAATCAACATTGTGAAAATGACTCTACTACCCAAAGCAATCTACAGATTCAATGCAATCCCTATCACACTACCACTGGCATTTTTTACAGAACTAGAACCAAAAATTTCACAATTTGTATGGAAACACAAAAGACCCCGTATAGCCAAAGCAATCTTGAGAACGAAAAATGGAGCTGGAGGAATCAGGCTCCCTGACTTCAGATTATACTACAAGGCTACAGTAATCAAGACAGTATGGTACTGGCACAAAAACAGAAATATAGATCAATGGAACAGGATAGAAAGCCCAGAGATAAACCCACACACATATGGTCACTTTATCTTTGATAAAGGAGGGAAGAATATACAATGGAGAAAAGACAGCCTTTTCAATAAGTGGTGCTGGGAAAACTGGACAGCCACATGTAAAGGAATGAAATTAGAACACTCCCTAACACCATACACAAAATAAACTCAAAAGGGATTAGAGACCTAAATGTAAGATCAGGCACTATAAAACTCTTAGAGGAAACATAGGAAGGACACTCTTTGACATAAATCACAGCAAGATCTTTTTTTTTTTTTTTGCGCTACACGGGTCTCTCACTGCTGTGGCCTCTCCCATTGCGGAGCACAGGCTCCGGACGCACAGGCTCAGCGGCCATGGCTCATGGGCCCAGCCACTCCACGGCATGTGGGATCTTCCCAGACCGGGGCACGAGCTCATGTCCCCTGCATTGGCAGGTGGACTCTCAACCACTGCACCACCAAGGAAGCCCAGCAAGATATTTTTTGATCCACCTCCTAGAGTAATGGAAATAAAAACAAAAATAAACAAATGGGACCTAATGAATAAAAGCTTTTGCAAAGCAAAGGAAACTACAAACAAGACGAAAAGACAACCCTCAGAATGGCAGAAAATATTTGCAAACCAATCAACGGACAAAGGATTTATCTCCAAAATATAGAAACAGCTCATGCAGCTCAATATTAAAAAAAAAAAAGCCCAATCAGAAAATGGGCAGAAGACGTAAATAGACATTTCTCCAAAGAAGACATACAGATGCCCAAGAGGCACATGTAAAGCTGCTCAACATCACTAATTATTAGAGAAGTGCAAATCAAAACTACAGTGAGGTATCACCTCACACCAGTTAGACTGGGCATCATCAGAAAATCTACAAACAACAAATGCTGGAGAGGGTGTGGAGAAAAGGGAACCCTCTTGCACTGTTGGTAGGAATGTAAATTGATACAGCCACTATGGAGAACAGTATGGAGGTTCCTTAAAAAACCAAAAATAGAATTCCCATAGGACCCAGCAACACCACTACTGGGTATACACCCAGAGAAAACCATAATTCAAAAAGACACATGCACCCCAATGTTCACTGCAGCACTATTTACAATAGCCAGGTCATGGAAGCAACCTAAATGCCCATCGACAGACGAATGGATAAAGAAGATGTGGTACATATATACACTGGAATATTACTCAGCCATAAAAAGGAATGAAATTGGGTCAGTTGTAGAGACGAGGTTGGATCTAGAGACTGTCATACAGGGTCAAGTAAGTCAGAAAGAGAAAAACAAATATCGTATATTAACACATATATATGGAACCCAGAAAAATGGTACAGATGAACTGGTTTGCAAGCCAGAAATAGAGACACAGATGCAGAGAACTAACGTATGGACATCAAGGGGGGAAAGTGACAGGGGTGGCGGTGGTGTGATGAATTGGGAGATTGGGATTGACATATATACACTAATATTTATAAAATAGATAACTAATAAAAACCTGCTGTATAAAAAATAAATAAAATAAATTTCAAAAATTCAAAAAAAAAAAGAATTTAATGCAGTGCATACAATTATATCCCTAATTTTCTGATGAAGAGACTGAGGCCAAATAAAGATTAAATAATTGTCCACAATCACACAGCTAGTAAATGACTGGACTATAATTTGAAGGCTTGTCTGTTTGATTCCTGAACCCAAGCCTTTGACTCTTATTCTGTCCCTCTCATGGTAAAGAAGAAGATATCAGGTCAAAACATAAAGTGACATTGGGTAATTTTTACTTTATATATGGCAATTTCATGTGTTTTAACCTAATAAAAATAAGTTTAAAACTAACACTAATTTTAATTACTAATTTTCAGATTTATTGGTTATCAAATTTAAGTTTTTAAATCTGACAATTAAAGAGAATAGGACATTTTACATAAGAAATCAGACTAGACACATTTAAAATAAATAAGGTGTTGGGCTTCCCTGGTGGTGCAGTGGTTAAGAATCCGCCTGCCAATGCAGGGGACATGGGTTCGAGCCCTGGTCTGGGAAGATGCCACATGCCGTGGAGCAACTAAGCCCGTGCGCCACAACTACTGAGGCTGCGCTCTGGAGCCCGCGTGCCACAACTGCTGAGCCCGCGTGCCACAACTGCTGAGCCTGCCCACCTAGAGCCCATGCTCCTCAACAAGAGAAGCCACTGCAATGAGAAGCCCGTGCACCACAATGAACAGTAGCCCCCGCTCGCCACCCACGTGCAGCAAATAAGACCCAGTGCAGCCAAAAATAAATAAAAATAAATAAATTTATTAATAAAAATTTTAAAAAGTAAGTAAGGTGTTTATGGGACGGTTCTACTAGCAATAGCCCTAGTCATGTTTATAAGACATTTCTTTTAACAGTGTGAACAAATCTGAGTGGCAAACAAGCTTGTCTAAGGGTCACACCGATCATCAAGAAATCATAAGCAGGGAAAGAGGAGGACAATTAATTCAATTCAAGGAATTTCTACCAAACCTTTATAGGTAATAATAATAACATTATGACCCCAAAGAGGTTGAAATGAATCAAGAAGATTATTGAGGAAGATATTATTTTGGTGTTGTTGTGCTAGGTGGATTTACTGAAGGCTATTTCTCTATTCATACAATGGGGGTTTTTTGTTGTTGTTGTTCTGTTTTGTTAAGTTTTATTGGAGTATAGTTGATTTACAATGTTGTGTCAGTTTCAGGTGTACAACAGTCAAAGAATGGGTTTGGATAGGAAAAGAGAAATTAAGAGAACAGCAAAACAGAAAACATAATAGAGGGTATATGTAGATTGTCTCTAAACTCTTCCAGATTCTAAAATTCAAACAAACCTTCTATTGACCAAATTTGCTTTACGATGGAAAGTAGTCCATCCAGGATGAGCATTCCAGCTGAGGCAAAGCAATTTGTTTCTACTTAATATAAAAATCCTTGTCATGTAAGAGTCATATGAATAATGTGATTTTGTACAACATTGCTGCTTCTTTGTTTCTTATCCCACTGAATAAAATGTGTTGTGTTTATTATTTCTGAGCATAACTCAAAAGAATTGTTTTCTGGGCTTCCCTGGTGGTGCAGTGGTTGGGAGTCTGCCTGCCGATGCAGGGGACGTGGGTTCGTGCCCCCGTCCGGGAAGATCCCACATGCCGCGGAGCGGCTGGGCCCATGAGCCATGGCCGCTGAGCCTGCACGTCCGGAGCCTGTGCTCCGCAACGGAAGAGGCTACGACAGTGAGAGGCCCACGTACCGCAAAAAAAAAATATCTGGCTATAGCTGAAAAGATTCTAAGTGTTTTGAACTAGTAATAGTCTAGAAACACAAGAAACTCACTTTTTATTGTTCAGTTTATACTCAAATTCCAACAGTTAAATTTTTTTTTTTGATATATGGTAAGCATTAATCACCAGTGTCTCCCTACAGAAATAATGTTGTCTTGTTTTCCTAATGTGAAATTCAAACATTTACGTAAAATTCTGGAGACAATTTTCATTCTTAACTATCACTGACCAAGGCACAGCCTTTTTGATT
Organism: Physeter macrocephalus; assembly: GCF_002837175.3. Taxonomy (NCBI): domain Eukaryota; kingdom Metazoa; phylum Chordata; class Mammalia; order Artiodactyla; family Physeteridae; genus Physeter; species Physeter macrocephalus. The sequence goes on from NC_041214.2 coordinate 17,097,725, forward strand.
AAAAAAGGAGAGTTTGCCTGAAATATTGAAATAATTTATTCATCTAATTGGCTATACAACTACTCAGTCTTTTCCAGTCACATTTGTTGTATTTTGTACAAATTTGCTTGATTCTTGGAATATTTTGCATTATTTATGAAAACAAAACAAAACAAAAAACAGCTAGTTCATTGTTTTGATGTACCTATAAGCACTTTGAATTGGATGCTAATTAACCACTCCCCATCTTGCACCTCTTGCTTGTTCTAATATATTATTTACCCTTGGAATATAGAACAAGAAATCAGTATGATTGAATCTCACTGAGCATTTTGTAATTGAATTGAGAGTTTTTTAAAATTCCCTGGAGTATGAGAAGTATGTTCATTAAGAGAGCTAAGTGCTCTGTGATTGTGTTATGAATTAAATTTTTAAAATTACCTGTCTCCAGTAATAAAACATTTAGTGATATGATTCTCTTGTATTAGTTTCTTTGTCTCTACGACATACTCACTGATGCAATCATTAATTTTAAAATGTGTTTTATGCTGGCTTATTACACTGCAAAACTAATAAAATTTGACTTCACTATTAGGTCAATATTTGTAACATAGTAAATGAAAAACTTTCAGATTATAGCAGTTACAGATTATAGCAATTTTTGACAATTACAATTAAACAATGTAAAAGGTTAAGAAACCTTTCACATTACAAATATTGCCTTTTAAAATATCCTTCTACTCTGTATGTATCATTTATGTGTCTATAAGTAGCATTTTTTTTTTCATGTTAACCTAAATTTTTTTTTTTTTTGGCCACTGCATGTGGCTTGCAGGATCTTAGTTCCCTGACCAGGGATCAAACCTGGCCCCGGCAGTGAAAGTGCCGAGTCCTAACCACTGGACTGCCAGGGAAATGCCCAACCTAACTTTAAAACCCAACATCACTTGTATTATTTAAAAAAATTGTTGCTGGTCAAAACTCCTAGCGTGGGCTGTCAGATCTGGAGAAATGCTTAGAAATCATTGCCTAGAGCTGCCTCATCCTAAGCACAAGGACAAAAGGCTCAGAGTGTTTAAGAGGGATGCACATGGATTGGAAGGCTGACTTCAGGAACAATGACGGATGTTCTGTGCACAGTGGAGATGCCAGGCTCCATGCTGGGGAGGAGAGAGTACTAGGGAGCCCTCCCTGAGAGCCATATATGCACACTGTTTCCTGCTGGAAGAGGATAAAACCACTATTTGATCCATCCCTGGACTGGTGCCTAACATTATTTATTTTAATTAACAAAAAAGAAGGAAAGAAAAATAACAACAATCTTGAGAAAGAGGGTCCAGCCATTTGACCCTCCATGATGTCTCCATGGTCAGGGGAGGGATATGACAAATGTGAGCTGGCCAGAAACTTCTCACTGCCAAAGAACTGCAAAACACAAAAGCTTATGCCAAAAGACCATTCACTCTAAACAAAATTCTGCGTGTCTGTACACTGTGACCATAATGAAATGCACCAGCTGCATCAATTTGTTTTGCCACTGAAAGGACCTTAATCCCCAAAGTCCAAGCAAATGTTTTGAATAAAAATGGCCCATTTCCTGTATCCTGCCATTCTTTCTCCTTCACTCAACATCTTTTAAAGGCCTCCACATATATCTATCAGGAACTGGAAATGGTGAAATGGTAATTTGTAGCAGAGATTAGAATATGAAAATGAAATAATATTTCCAATGACACTAGATTCTTGAATGTTAAATACCAAGCATCGTGACAGGAGGAAAATTAGCAGAGATTACAAAAGCTCTTCACAAAACAGTACCTGATATTTCTCTTCTCTCCTAATTTTTATTCTGTCCTCATAACTTATACACTAATATTTCATTACTTCAATAATTAATTCAACAAACATGTATTGATCACCTACTATGTTCAGGGCCATATGGGAAATAAGGGATAATAAGTATAAGGAAATTGTGACTTTTTTACACACAAATCCGGTTAAAATTTTCAACAAAGTCTTATCCCATATGAAGCTTTCCTTTTTTGTCTTCAGCTAGTCTACAATATGATACTTGTTATTGTTTGAATTCTTAAACAATAGAATTTCTATAATACTCTATTAAATATCTAGATTTTCCATAATCTCCTCTTTTGTTGGTGTGCAAAGTTAAATATTTACCTTGAAAAATTTACATCATTTTCTGAGCCTTGATTTTCTCAAAAAAATGAAGCAAATTGGTGGACTGAGTTATGAATGGCAAATAATAAGGGCTACCTGTCCCCGTGCTTGAGTCCACGGTGGACATCAGTCACTCTGTTGTTTCTGCTGTGTGCAAACTTAACCTCAGAATATTTCTTAATGGAGTGCTCTAGGACATCCCTACCAATTAAAGATATAACTCTTGCTGTGTCTTGTCTTGAATATAGTAGCTCTTATTGAAATATAATGATCTGATTCTATCATATGATAATGTCCTCTTAAAATGTGGTACCAACTGAGAATTTTAAAAATTTTTTTCTGCCATTTCATATTTCCATATTGTCCTGGGCTCCTAGAAAATTCCTGGTTGTGAGTTTGACTACAGTTTATATATTAGCCAGACTTATTTACTCTAGTTTTAATGGTTTTATTATATCTGGAAATTATTATAAACTGCTTCAAATACTGTCTGCAAAATGTGAGCTTCTAAATAGTAAGTGAATTAATGTTTCAGTGATTTGTATGGTCTTTATAATCTTATTCAAGACTCATAGGGTATCAATTTCAACTTAAATTAATTCAGAGTATTAGCATGCTGACTGATTTAGAATCCAACATGTGGTGCTTGAAATTTTCACAATTTGTTTTTGTAATATGTAGATTTGTGACTAATGCAAGGGCCTTGTCCATCTTTGGTTATTAGTCAAGTCTCCTTTTAAATAGCAGGAAGAATCGTATATACAGGACAAAGGGCAAGAACAAGTTTCCACATATTATTCCCTAGAGAAATGAAAACCCAGCGTCTTAGAAAATCTGTGGAGGGGGGGCAATGCAAAAAAAAAATTCTATCCCATAGTACCATGCTTTGTGAACTCAAGAAGAGAATGAAGAAGAAAATAAATCATAGAAATGGGGAGAAAATCCTCTTAGAATTCAAGACATCAACGAGTGGTACTGACTTGGGGAATGTTTGGAAACATAGATACATGCATGTCTAGGTCAAAGAACAAGAATTAATGAGAAGACCAAGTACTTCACTAAAAGCAAGCAATAAATTCACTGCTGATGGTTAAAAATTAACAAAATTCAAGAAATCTGTCTTACCTTTCTCTTAACTGGGTCTGTTGCATATTTATTTTAATTAAGACAATCTTCTGCCTCTATTAACCTTATAACTGTTTAATTTACACAGATGGGAAGATTTTGCCAGAATTGATGTTTTTGTTAATTTTAGTTTGCATACTCTATCTTTACAAAATTGGAAATATTTTCAGGCCATAATTGTTAAAGTTTATTTATAGGTATTCTGCTAGACAAAGTTCTAAATTTACAGATAAAATTTTATTATTTTTAATTTTAGGTAAATTAAAAAATAATAAAATTATATTTTCTAGGCAGAAAGTCAGTAATGTAACAGCTACTATTAAACTGAGCAATAAAGGGAAGAGAAGATTGAATTGTGTGGCATGAAAGAGGCAGCAGGAAAATATTATGTGTGAAGAGAAAAGGTTAATGTGAATCAATAAAAGAGATTCCAGCTCAGTCAGGACACTGAAGCAAGTAATAAGAATACTGCCCACTGGGCCTCCTCTGACCCTATCCCAGCAAGGAGTAGGGGTAGGGGAAGTGCCTTGATACTGTCCCGTGGGGATGAAAGTTCTGGCTCCCTACAGGAGAGTTTGAGGTGCCTTTACAGCCTGGAAAGGGTGGGAGTCTGGGATCCTCACACATCCTTTTCTGGTGTGGTGGGAGTGGTCTAGTTTTTTCTGCTCTGGTGTTTGATTCAATTAGAGTGGTTTTAAAAGGTTTGTATCTTGCTAGACTGTCCCTTTCCTATCCCTTGGGCTAGAGAGAACGGGCTTTTATTGTGGCTCTTTTTTTTTTTTCCTGTCTATGCCTGTTGGCATTTCTAGGTTGTGTTTCTTTAGCTCCAAGTCTGGTCTACCTGAAGCAAATAACAACAAATTAACAAAAAAACAAAAAAACAACCAAGGGACATCACCACTGTGTCATTCCTTGGGTACAAAAGACTTGGCTGATCTGCCTTCTTCTCTCCCGCTTTCAGAATCTTCTCACGTTTTTAGTTGCACTTAACAAAGAATAGGAAAAACTATATCTGTTTCATCTTCCCAGAAGCAGGGGTCTCCCAACACAGGAATTTAAATCAAACATTATAAGTTAATAATTGTTTCTTTAAAATAAGAGAAATAAATCACACTGTTAATGCATATGTTCTTATATTTCCATATCCTTGTTATGTGTAGTGGCTCCTTCAAAATTAGAAATAAAAGAGTATTGCCTTGTTTTTGCTCAAAGATTAGCAGAAAGGTAAGTGATATTAGAAATGAGCGAAATTACTGGGAGGAGCTTCAATGCTTAGATTAATTTTTAGCTTGACATTATCTTTGTCCCCTAGCTCTTTCTCAAGAAAAATATACTTTAAACTTTTTTTTTTTTTTTTTTTTTGCGGTACGCGTGCCTCTCACTGTTGTGGTCTGTCCCGTTGCGGAGAGCATGCTCCGGACGCGCAGGCTCAGCGGCCATGGCTCACGGGCCCAGCCGCTCCGCGGCATGTAGGATCCTCCCGGACCGGGGCGCGAACCCGCGTCCCCTGCATCGGCAGGCGGACTCTCAACCACTGCGCCACCAGGGGAGCCCCCCACACATTATGTTTTAAATCTGTCTAGAAAGTACTTTTAAAAGTTTCAAAGATGTACCAAGTATAATCAGAGAATTATTCTGGAGATGAGAAAGTTCAAGTATATTAAACTGAGGTTTTTTTTTTTTTATGTTCAATTACAAAGTATATCCTTGACAAAAGTCATTTGAAGGAAAAATAGAATTCAAAGGTGAGTTTTTGAAGATAATGCTAAGAAAAAATGAGAATAGTAGGTGTAGTTTAAATAGCAAAACTTCTTGTGTCAGTAAAACAATAATTTCTTTCATAGAATGAAATGACTTTAAACTTCTTTCATTGTCCATGTATCACAGGATTTTCAGAACCAAATATGTATGCATGCTGTAAATGTACGCCAGTTAAATTTTTAAAAATAATTTATGGGATGCTTCCCTGGTGGCGCAGTGGTTGAGAGTCCGCCTGCCGATGCAGGGCACACGGGTTCGTGCCCCGGTCCGGGAAGATCCCACGTGCCGCGGAGCGGCTGGGCCCGTGAGCCATGGCCGCTGAGCCTGCGCGTCCGGAGCCTGTGCTCCGCAACGGGAGAGGCCACAGCAGTGAGAGACCCGCATACCAAAAAAAACCCAAAAAAACAAACTCCTGTTAAAATAATTTATGGGGGCTTCCCTGATGGTGCAGTGGTTAAGACTCCACGCTTCCAGTGCAGGGGACTTGGGTTCCATCCCTGGTCAGGGAACTAAGATCCCACATGCCACAGAGTGTGGCCAAAATAAATAAATAAATAAATAGATTAATCAATCAATTAATTTTAAAAATGGTTAAGGTGATAAATTTTAAAAAATAAATAAATAAAAAATAAAGGTAATTTATGCATTGCTGTCTGAAGATTAACTTTGCCCAGCAAATTGTATCCAACTTCTAAAGAACACTGATAAACTGCTCATTGTTGATACAATTATAATCTGATTTATTATATTGTGACACAGGTCACAGAAAGCCACTGGCTATTTAGAATAGTCATGTCTAGAGTAATGTGAAACAAAGAAGTAATTTCCTCTGATATTCAGAAAACATTTTCACATAAGCAGATACCTTATATTCTACCTACTTACATGTATAAGCAAATGCATACATATATAGCCAATGGTGTGCTGGATCTCACTCATACCAGCTCATAAGAACCTATTGTTAAATTTTCAGGAATTTTTCAAGCTAGTTGAGGTCAGGGAAATAGTTTGAACTTTGCCATAGTGAGAATATTTACACCCTAGAAATCGGCAAATCCTTTAAATCAGCACCATCTTCCCCCCAACTCTTACTTTTCACAGAGAGATGGTTGTTAAACATTTACAAACACACCACTCCATAAACCCTTGTATTTGTCATCATTACTGTCACTTACATACGTATATTGAATACATGTATATATATTAAATATATATATTTAATAAAGGTATATGGCAAATGTGTATAGCAAATATGCATATGGCAAGTGTATATACATTTGCTATAGAAATAATTTTTAATTATATATCAGTATATATATTTTATACACACACACATACACACACACATCTACAGTCCAAGATTACTTTTCCCACCAGTGTGTGTCTTAACACTGCCCTTTGGCAGAACCCATGCTAGGTGTATTAGGGAACACAGAGTGAGTGAAAGGAGTCCCCTGCCTTTTTTTCATTAGAGTACCTAATTTGAAACAAAAATGAAAACAACATTGTGACATTTTCTCCCTCACCTTTGCCTCATTTTCTCCTTGGAGTCATGAAATAAATATTTCATGGAAACGGTTGATAATTAAACAAATATTTACAGAAATGACTGCTTGAAAATCCCTTAGTTCTTTTGGTGAGCACATGCAGGTTTTCTCCCCGCAGGAAGTTACAAATAGTAGTGATATAAAGCACTATATGGTATGTTCCAAAAATGTGTAGGAATCCTCCCTTTCTTGCAGGTATCTACCCTCCATCAAAGGATAACGAATCTCTCCTGTTTGAATGCAGCAGGTGGGCAGGTGGGCCTGTGTGATTAGGCTGTGGAGATCAAGAAGAATCACCTTAAGGATTCAGGGATCTGAACTCTGCTTCTTTCTCTTCCCTCTAGTTTCCCAGCTCAGCACTCCCAATCTTTCTTCATGGCTTCACTTTTTTTTTTTTTTTAACATCTTTATTGGAGTATAATTGCTTTACATTGTTGTGTTAGAGTTTCTGCTGTATAACAAAGTGAATCAGCTATACGTATACATATATCCCCATATCTCTTCCCTCTTGTGTCTCCCTCCCTCCCTCCCTATCCCCACCCCTCTAGGTGATCACAAAGCACCGAGCTGATCTCCCTGTGCTATGCGGCTGCTTCCCACTAGTTATCTATTTTACATTTGGTAGTGTATATATGTCCATGCCACTCTCACTTCGTCCCAGCTTACCCTTCCCCCTCCCCATGTCCTCAAGTCCATTCTCTATGTCTGCGTCTTTATTCCTGTTCAGCCCCTAAGTTCTTCTGAATATGGCTGAGTAATATTCCATTGTATATATGTGCCACATCTTCTTTATCCATTCATCTGTTGATGGACACTTAGGTTGCTTCCATGTCCTGGCTATTGTAAATAGAGCTGCAATGAACATTGTGGTACATGACTCTTTTTGAATTATGGTTTTCTCAGGGTATATGCCCAGTAGTGGGATTGCTGGGTCATATGGTAGTTCTATTTTTCTCATGGCTTCACTTTTGAGAGAGAAGAAAATCATGGTGTTTACCCCATTCAGCTCATTAAATAAGAAGACAGCCTTCCTCTCACTCCCGACTACAATCAATTCATTTTTAAATTTCTTAACATGAAAAGATTTAAACTGGTTGTGTAGGCCTGAAGGGAGAGAAATCTATAGGAAATAAATGTTGGGTGCTGATTTATTTTATTCCTCATTTTCTTCAGGCACTTATCAGTTAAATATAGAATAATAAAATATCTGTACAATAAGAAAACATGATTCATGATTAGGATCATTAAGCTTGAACTAATAATGATTCAGTTTCAAATGTATTATTATTGTCTTTAAGGAGCTAAATGATAAATGACTTGAAATTGTGGAGCTTGTTTGCATCATGAAATTTAAGCCTGTTATTCATGTCATCAAATAAATAATTGCTGCATAATCCTCAGAGGGAAAATTTTGTACATCTAGATTTGCACCTGTCTTAGTTTAGTTTAAAGTTACACATTGCTGTTAGATGCAATCATAATAGCAAATAAAATAGTCTCTTGATAGTGCTTATTGTATTGACTATCATTTATATGGTTGTGTTCTTAAATTTCTGCCAGTATAATATATCTCATTTCAGACTGTGCAAGTGTCATAAAGAGAAAGAAATGAAATATAAAATGAGTTGTCTTAACTTTGGCAATAAATGCTTTATAACTTCCATGTAGGACTGACCAAAATAAACTAGAAAAAGGATGTTACACTGCTGTTCTTACAAAATTGACCATCTAAGAGAGAAAGAAATGTCCCATAAAAATGCTTTTTGTCCCTGTATATCTAGGAACCTAACCTGGTACAATCTCAGGGAGTCAGAATGATGGGGACCTTATCAGCACCAAGAGATATGAGTGTTCTATGTTGAGGAATTGGTACTCTTTGTCTTGAAAGGAGAAATTAAGTCCATGCTTAATTCCAAAAATGTTCCTAGACTAGAGCAATTCCACTTTCCTACATCCTCTGTTGCAGACATGCTTTGATAAGTAAAGGGGATAAATAAATGCTTGGAATTTTCTAATCCCAACGAATGACTCTTCCTACCCCCAAGATGGCTCAGGCTGGTCCTGTGGTGACAGATGGTAAGAACATGAATCACATTCCCACTCCACCTCTCAATGGCCTTTTCCCTTACAAAAATGACATTAGGCCATATTTAGTTGGATAACTGAAGAACCTGCATACAAATAATAAGTCAACAAGATATTTCAAAATAGCTAATATTTCTCTAAAACAATATCTACACATCCATGCACGGAGGTTGTTGCATAGTTACCATGTACCAGAGGTCAAGTCTTGAGAAAGGAGCCCCATGGGCATAGAGCTTTCCAAATTCTGGATTAGAGGTAATTATACTAAACAGAATGGACTTAATTACAATGTTTCTTTTTGGACCTGTATTTTCCTCTGAGATTTAAAAATCCCTGAGGTACGATATTCACAGGCTAAAACTTGCAGCTCTTGAAAATGCATGGTAAAGACCCATTGAGGACTATAATTTTGAATGGGCAACATTTTATTGTTACTGGCAGAACATCTATTTTCTTAATACTAGCATTCACATAGTAATATTACTCGTCAATAGTTGAAATTTTGCATGACTGTTTCAAATGTCTTTTAGTTACTTGCCTTTTTGTGTTCTCTATATTTTTTTCTTCCACAAAGTTTACTTTCTTGTGTTTCATAGTTGCTATGTCCTCATGACCTATGAGAGCTGGTTCCCTGTCCTCTTATATCTTTAAATTCCCATAAGTCACAACTCAGTGATATTCTCTTTCCATGGCCATGAACTCTGGGTCTCCCATTACCCTCTTGAATCTGAATTCCATGTAATGGAATGGAATAGCATGCAATGGAATGGCTTGTTTGAATCAGTGAACCAATGATGTATATTGTAGGATACTTGTATTTTGATTGGCAAGTATGATTTAAAAAACAAATTAACTTTTCTATAATAAATTACAGCATATTATCCACAACTTTCCATAAATAGAAAGGTGCCACTTTCCATATATATATTTGGTAATAAATAAATTAATGACGTTTAAATTATCCCTGTTATGGCTAAGTACTCTGCCATTGGTCCTGAGGTGGAGATAGATAATAAAATAAAGCCCCTGCCTTCAAAACTTACTTAATAATGTATTTGAAACTATCAGTTACCATCCAGGAACCACAGAGGTATGGGATCAAACCCGTGCCCCCTGCAGTGGAAGCGGGAGTCCTAACCCAGGACTCTTAATAGGAAGCTTCACGTCTTCCACCTTTCCTCAAAGACTAATTGACATGTGGAATACTAAATATGGAATGTTGAAAAATGTAAAATTATTATGTGACTCTTGGTTTCTTAGTATACTACATTTTATATCCCTTGATATATTTTATATATATATATCTTTATTATATTTTATATGACATTATGTTAGAAGGGCTTGCAGAAGAGAAGCAAAAATGGCTGCTTAGTGATGCATTTTCTTGGTTTCTGGGAGAAGGATTAGATTAAATGACATATAATTTCATAATCCATGAAATAATCATGGCCCTTCATGTCAGGCCAACTCTGAAATGAGCAGCATATATATTTGAGTTCATAGTGCATGATTGTGATATGAACTTTTCTGCAATTCATCACGCTAAGCTTGCTAATATAGGATGTCTGTGATTTTTTACTGACCATGTCCGTAGTTTAATGACTGTTTTAGAGTCCTTTGGGGATTACAGAGAACAGAAAACACTAACTAGTTATATGGTTTCACCCACAGTATCCTAGTCAGGGCATATCTGCAAACTTGAACTTGTTGCAGTTATTTTACTTCTAATGTTAACCTTATATTGGGCAAGTTACTGATTAATTCCTACCTTAATCAACTGCAAGGAAACTAGTTGGACGGTGATAAAATTATGACTACTCGGTGCTTATGTCTGTATCATTTCCTGCCTCCATTTCTTTTTCCAGCCAGAATTCCTTACCATCCTGGTACCTGGAATGCCTGGCTCTGTTCAATGCTTGAATCTCCACTTTGTGAAGTGTTGAAAGGACAACTTTAAATACAATCTAACCTTACTTAAGCAAAGTCATGAGTACTTCTGCCTAAAAATAAAATACGAAGAGAAAGGCACAGTTTATTACTCTTTCCCATTGTTTAAAGAAATTTCAGATTGGGGCAGGGAATTGAATCTATTATATTATTATTTCTATAATATTATTTTTATTATTTCAGTTTGTTTTTTTTCTTTATCCAACTTGGTCCCTATTTCAGATTTGATTAAACATTGCCATCTTTGCCTCAATATATAGAACAGTCTTAATTCTTTACAAATAATTGTTTATGATAATTGTGTGCCCCAAGTCTTCATGCATATGTTTGTGTAATTGAGTGTGTGGGTGGCAAAGAGTGTAAATTGTGTAACTAGAGTAGGGTTCCTGCTAACTTCACTTGAATAATAAGCGTCTAATTGTTGCATATTTGTTCTTATGACATTGATAGCCAAAGCTATGATTTACTTGGTGTTAATTCTTAGATTCATATAGAAATCTATAAACCATTTTATAATGTCCCACTTTCTGACTGATTTTACAGCAATATATTTACAGAGACAGTTGGGATTGTATATACAAAATGTTTTCCCTTCAGCATTACAGGACCTTGATTTATGATCTGTTATTTATTTTCTAGCGAAAATGTACTTTGCCTTATTGGCCACTATTTTGTACTGTGCTTTTAAACTTCCTTCCCTTTAGCCAATTGAAAACTCAGCTTTCCCTTATCATTTTTTAAAACTTTGTTAGGGCACATAACACATTTTGCTGTATAAAGTTACTTTATTATTTCCATTGTTGAAGTTCTAGAGACCTCTCAGAGAGAACATAATTGTATGCTCTCTCTATCGTCAATAAATATCACCTGAAATAAAAGGAAGCTCTATTAAATCATGATTGAATGATTGAATCATGTTTGAATCATGTTTGAATGTTTGAATCTGATTGAATCATGTTTCTTTTTCTGTTTCATATCTATTAAAGTATTTTCCTTTTTTTCTCTAAGTTTTAGAATTAAACTCTTGGATATATTCATTAGGAGTTCCAAGGGACATATGCTGATAAGATGAGAAAATATGGTTGATTTAGAATTAACTATTACATTTAGCAGTGTGGAGTCATTGGTGATGTTTCCAAGAGTATTTTGGTGGATTTATGAGGTAAAACACAGAGTGCAGTGATATAAGAGAGGATAAATGGAGAGGAATTGGAGACTAGCATTAACACTTTGGAGAATTTCTCTATGTTTTAATCCCCCATCTAACCACTGACTTTCAAAACACCTTGTATCTCAAACTCCAAGCTTACCTCGTTTTCTATGGCCAGAATCAGATTGCTTCTCGTGAGATCTGCTACTGAGACCCAGCAGGACCCTGTGGGGCTCCTAGGCCTGGAAGCCTTTCTGCGTCCCCCATTTCTTATTTAGGCTTCAGCCTCTATGACCTTCCCGGAGCTCCAAAGGGCAGGTTCAAACAGTTGTTAATCAGGGAAGGGAGGGGATGCAGAGACAAGGCAGGAGCCATAAAGAAACAATAGGGCAGCCTTGGGGCAGGGTTCTGGTTCCACCTCAAGGTATACACATAACAGTATCTCTGAGCACTTCTACAGAAGTGAAAAGCCCCACCAAAAGGAAGATGTTAACTACTTGATAAAGCATTCTTCATCCCAGAGACGGTCACAGTTGGATAACTTCGAGAACCACCTGAGGCCAGATTAAAGGAGGCCTTGCACACACCCTGATCCTTAGCAGCAACCCTGCCCTTGAACCATTGCTATAAAACTCCTCACCAAATCCCCCTGGGTTGGGACACATAGTTTTGAGGCCATTAGCTCACTGTGTCCGCCTTTGCCTGGCAAAGCAATAAAGCTATTCTTTTCTACTTTACCCAAAACCCTGTCTCTGAGATTCAATTTGGCACCAGTGTACAGAGGTCAAGTTTTTGGCATCACTACTTCAGCTTTTTCTTTTTTCTTTTTCTTTTTTGGCTGCACTGTGCAGCCTGCAGGATCCTAGTTCCCCAACCAGGGATCAAACCCATGCCCTCAGCAGTGAAAGAGTAGAGTCCTAACCCCTGGACTGCCAGGGAATTCCCTACTTCAGCTTTTTCAACTCTTTTTATCTTCCAAAAATTTATAGAGCTCTGTTTTCTCCATTTCTGTGATCTTTTTCTTATGAATTTACATGATGCGATTCCCTCATCTTATTTTAGTGGTGTTTCATGAGCAGGCAGAGGAACTGTATTTGTTCAATACTCTGTTTAAGGAGAAACAACACAGATTCTTAGGGAAAGTTTGTCACCTCATCCAAATCCTGTATTGAATGAAAATCAGTTTACTAAATTTACTTTTAGGATAAATTTAGCATTTATTTTCACCCTAATTTTTATTTTTCTAGACCTAAATCAATAAAAAATTTTAAATTGAAATTATATTCTCATTCACTGCATTTAGAATTTCTCTTTAATACCATATTTGGTCTATAATCTGAAGAAGGAATCATTCAATTTCAGAAAGGTAACTTTAAAGATCATAAAGCCTACCTCAAAGCCAAACTTTCAGAAAAATAAAGAATAATACAAATTATGAATTGATTAATCTTATAAAATATTTGATTAAAGTTCATTTAAAAACTCTTAAAGATACACACCAGAAACCAAAGGAAACACACATATTATTTAATAAGCTTAAATTTCTGTGGTTATAGAACAATTCAGTATAGTAATTTAATTTAAGAGAACTGATAAGGAATAGACTGAATGATAAAATGGAGTTTATGATATACAGGAGCAGAATTTCCCATGCTAAAATATGTCTCTCTGGCATATTAATTAAGTTGTTTTTTCTTCTTTCTTTTCTGAGAAACAGCAGACATAGGGAGGGCTCTGAAAAACCAAATAGGAGTTGCTATTTTGTAAGAAACATTTACAGGAAATCTCCATTTGTAAGAGTGTCTCCCTCTCTGTATCTGGAAGAGAAAGATGACAAAATCTAGAAATTCTTAACAAGGAGAAGGCAAGGATGTCAATCTGCATCACAATCCCCCTTGCTTACTGTGCTTTTCTTGGTAACCTCCCATAACTGACTCTCTCCACCCTCAACATCCTCTTTTGTCTGTAGCTGAGGATAGTATTTAAGGTGAGGGCTTTGGACAGTTTGGCTAATGACTCAGTGTTTCTGGGTATCTCCCATGAATACGTGTTATTAAATTTTTGTTTGATTTTCACCTGTTAATCTGTCTCATGTCAATTTAATTCGTAGACCAGCCAGAAGAACCAATAAGTGTAGAGGAATATTTCTTTTCTCTCGGTATGATCAGGCCGTTCAAGATCGCTCTTTGCTTGCTCTCAGTACATGGCATTGTGGGAGCAGTCCCTGCTTCACCTACACCCTACTCAACCTGACTGACCTTCCTTCTTCATCACGGAGCCTAATCAGTAAATGCCTACATACTTGCTCCCAGCCCCAACTAGTAATTGTTCTAATCTTTAGCTCAGAACATCTCCACCATGATAGCTTATCAAAGGGGCAGTGAGGGTTGTGCTCCTCTGCTGGTTTCCCTGGTAGCCGATGAGCCAACCTGACGTCAATTCCCCTTATAACTAGTAACATCCCCTCCCCTTGCCCCCGTAGTGAAGACTGCTGCCACGTCCTGCCCACCTGTCCACCTGCTGCACAAAGTAGGGTGTCACTCCATGGACCTTGCTTCAGACATGTAAGATCCCACTATCTACCAAACCATTGATGCCGCTGCCACTGACACCAGGCTATTTCTTCCAACTCAAGGCTGGGTAAATACAGGGTTTGCAGGTCTGTGGGGTGCAGCCCAACCCCCCCAACATAAAAATGGTGAAAATGGTAAAATTATAACTTTACAATTTGATACTATAGTTTTGTTTTAAACACCATAGAAATCAAGTATACAATGAGATAACTAAAAGACAGAAAAATAGAAATATAATAGTTTGTTTAGCATTCCACTTCCAGAATACTGAAGGTCATGTAAACAATAGATCAAAATATTACTCTGATCATTTAATAAATTGAATGGACCAACACAGGAAAACAGCACAATCATTTTCTTTTCATTCATTAAAATCATTAGTAAACATTATTCATAGTCTAGCAAGAAATGATTCCTTTTTTATACTCTTAATAGGCAGAATTCTAAATGCTACAGAGTTTCTATGAAATTTGGAAACAAATGCAAAGATACATAAAAAATTATTGATATCGCATTGCAGTGTTCAGTGACATCACATGGTACTTTCAATGTGTTGTTATTATTAGCAATACAGAGTTCAAGATGCTGTGCAAAATTATAGTGAACACAAAGCATTTCCCTAAACCATACAGGTGCATCTGTGATGTGCTACCTCATATGATGTGTCTCCCATTTTCCCTGAATAAAACTTCATTTTTAGCATATTCCAGAGACAAAATAAGTAGTTTCATTCTGTTTAAAACAATTAAACATTATCTATGTTTCCAGACTTTATGGTCAATCTGTGTAATCTCATTCCACAGTACAATGAAATCAGAACAACCACACATTATATAATGTGTGGGAAAAAGCATTGGCTCTGGAGTTTGTAAATCTGGGAATGAGTCTTTACTGCACTGAAGTGGGTTTTTCACCTCTAACAGCCTAAGATTCTTAATCTGTAAAATAAGGTTGCTAGAGTGTCAAATCAGATGTCATAGTACAGTTGAAATACTTTTAGACAATAAGATACTATAACATTGTTCTTATAAATGAAATTTTTTAGCATCTTATCAAATAATGTTTTGATTGATAAAAAGTAAATGATAAAAAGTAAAGCATGTTAGAAGATTTCTTACAACCACAAATACAAGTCTACTGTGGAAAAAAAAATCATAACAAAGTTTACATCTGTTGCTATGGGCTAGGAGTCACTGAAGAAGGAGCATAAGGAAACTTTTTGAGGGGTGCTG
This sequence comes from Physeter macrocephalus, assembly GCF_002837175.3. Lineage (NCBI taxonomy): Eukaryota > Metazoa > Chordata > Mammalia > Artiodactyla > Physeteridae > Physeter > Physeter macrocephalus. The sequence continues at coordinate 17,113,302 of NC_041214.2, forward strand.
GCAATGTTCTCTATCCTGTTAGGATTTGTCTAGGTATACACATTTGTCAGGACTCAGTGGATGATATGTTTAAGATTTGTGCATTTCATTATATATATATATATATATATATATATATATATATATATGTCTCAAAGAAAGCAAAAACAAAAATAGCTACTGTACTCTGGTTAGTGAAATGTATGCTAAAATGTTTAGGGGTGGAATGTACTGATGTCTGCAACTTTGACATGCATTAAAAAAAATTGGATTGATGGAGTTGATAGAGAATGGATAGATGAATAGGGAGCTAATGAAGCAGATGTAATGAGATATTTATTGTCAAATCTAGGGGGTGGGTATATAAGTACTCACTATAAAATTTTTTCACCTTTTCTGTACATGTGAAAATTTTTACATTAAATGTTGAAAAAGAAAGGACAAAAAGCTAAAACTAAAAACATACCATTTCACAGAAGGTATGCCTTGTCTCCAGCTCTTCCTTAAGGGGTAATGTATTGACCTAAATGTCTATATTTGTAAAGCACATATAATGTAACTACTAACACTCAGTCTCCCACTAAAGAAACCCAGAAAGAGGAGATATATTAAAAGAGCAAAACTAGACAAAATTGAAAGCAAAGGAAATCAAGTTATTTGAATTTTCAAATAGACAAGGTATAACCTAATTAATGAGACAAGATATGATTTGTCATTAATAGAGAAGGGCTGCTTATACATTCTCAGCTGAAATAATATATTATATTTCAATAATACAAATTTTTAAAATTTCCAACTGGAAATGGAAAACTTTTATACTTAAAAATACAAAATGGCAAAAATGATAATATCAAATATCTCCGATAATATCAAATAGAGACTATGACAGGAACAATAAAGGAGGAATGAATGAGGAAAAAAGGAAATAACTTCAAAACTAAACTACATGGAATTTTTCAAAATTTTCTAGTGATGAATAATTTTTATGCTACTGATATTTCTTCAAATATAAAAAGCATGGTTTATTGTCTGGTTTCTTATATCAAGAACTTAAAAATATGGTTTTTCTTCCCAGTTTTGACAAGAGCAAAACTGAAAGGAAAATATTAGCACTAGTGTATTATGAAGATAGATAGATAGAGCTGAAATTAAATCTTAGGGAATAGTTTGAAATTTTTAAAAATAAAGTACTGAAAAATATCTTAGAAAATAGAATTTAGTTTCTAAACTTAAAAATTTCAGGAAAGTGACTTAGGAAAAAATATATTAAGTCAACATATTATTTGAAAAAAAGAAAAAAAGTAGTAAGTAAAATTAGGTTCTACCTCTGAACGTGCAAAGAAGGCTTTGGATAATGTGCTATCTACCTCAACAAAATCGTAAACTTTTGGAGGGCAATGTGTGAAAAAGCCCACTCACACACTTAAGAAATTCTGCTCACCTCCAGGCCCTGCTGAGCAAGTAAGTCCTTATTCTGAAGTTTTATTAAGGGGCAGCTGTTTGTGGTTTGACCTTTGGTTTAAATGGCCTGGTTTCAAAAGTAAGCACAACAATCAGAAAATGAGGCAGCCTCAAGAGCAGAAGCCAACACATATATCAAGATTTTCTATGAAGTTAAGGCCGTTGCTGTGTCATTCATTCAATTTTAAATCAGAACAAGAAGAGGACCCCTCTCTGGGAGAGAGAGAGAGACTGTGTCCCCAGTTGCTGTTACCTTCATATTTCCATGATTTCTTGCTCTGTACATTTCTTGCCCTTGGCTTTCTATGAGACATTCTTTGTACTTTCTCTCCCCCATTTCTTCTCCACTTACTGCTCTATTATTTAGCAGGCTTGAGTGTGTTTCTTTTACTTTAAACCAAAGGAGCCCCAACTAAACAGAATGGATAAGAATTAGGGAATTCCTGGTGGTCCAGTGGTTAGGACTCCACGTTTCCACTGCAGGGGCACGGGTTCAATCCCTGGTGGGGGAACTAAGATCCTGGAAGTCACATGGCGCTGAAACCGTGCACCTCAGATTGGGACTTGAACCCATGAGGCTCAGACTCGAACCCAGCCAAAACCCACAATCTTCCAACTGAGATCACACACCTGCTTTCAGGACTTAATGAAGCTCAGGTTCTTGATGTCTCATTGCAGAAAGAATTCAGTGAGACACAAAGTGATAGGTAAGAAGTGGGTTTATTTAGAGAGAAACACACTCCACAGACAGAGTGTGGGCCATCTCAGAAGGTGAGAAAGCACCAGGGTATGGAGTTGTCAGTTTTTATAGGAGTGGGTAATTTCACAGGCTAATGAGTGGGAGGAGTATTCCAGCTATTTTAGGAAGGGGCGGGGATTTCCAGGAATTGGGCCACCGCCTACTTTTTGATGATTATGGTCCATCTTGGAACTGTCATGGCGCCTGTGGGTGTGTCATTTAGCTTGCTGATGTGTTACAGTGAGCGTATACTGAGGCTCAAGGTCTAGTGGAAGTCTACTTGTTCGCCATCTTGGACCCATTTGGTTCTAAGCAATTTATGTCATGTCCTTGGACTATGTCATTCTTTCAAAGGTTGTGCCCTGCCTCCTTCCCTCCTGTTTCAGCGTGGCCAAAAAGGAAGAATGAAAGAAAGAAAGAGTACAATTCAATGGTTTAAAAAAAAAAGAATGAACAAAAATTAATTAATTATTATATACTTGAAGTGCCTGACACATAAGAGCAGATTAAATATTTGCTGAGTAAATAAATAAATTATAAGATAGAATATCTGTAATTGATTAAAATTCCAATGAGGAAATAATCCACCATTTCAGATATGTTTTTTAAATGATAAAGATATGGAGAATGATTAACTTTGATTTATATTTTATTCAGTAATAAATTATAGCTAGGCCCCAAAAAATAAATATTTTTTAAAAAGTTTGTTAATTCTGCTTTTATGAAAGAACTCTAAAAGCTTTAGACTCTACATCTGAATACAAGTTGCAATTATATGACATAGTTATGGCAATTTCAATTTATAAAAAATAAAATATTTGGTGAAATAAATTATCTGAGGGCAGATATATATTCTATTAAATGAAATAAGGATAAAATTATGACTTTTTCCATTCTTCTTAACAGTAGGGGGAGAACCTTTGTATACGCAACTCTGTTACCTATGTAAAAATTCTTCACATTGGATTTTAAAATACAAAGTTAACCTCCTAAATATCATATTTTCAGAGCTCATTTTTGTTACAGATTTAGTATATTGTTATGCAAAAAACAATGGATATTCTCTTCATAAAAATCGACATACATATTTGTGAAGACTGTAATATAGACTTGTTTGAATATAATCACTTCATATTTTCTCATTCCATGAACTGATCCAGGAAGTATTTATTTAGTTTTTAAGTACAAAACCCTGTGATGGCACCAGAGAGGAATACAGAAATGAAAACTGGGTGAACTACTACTAAGGAAAAGGAGGATGAAATTGTCACTGCAAATAAGCAAGTAAAGTTCTTATTGGAGAATTAAAGGAAGAGGATACAATTTTGAATTGAGCCTTGGAAAATGAAATGGATTACGTTCAGCCAAGTGGTGTTAATTGACCAAAGACTTTGGGCATAACTTATTTTATCAAGTTTAATCATTTGTTTCTGGAAATGGAATTATATATTGATCAGTGGTAGACTTTGGAGGCAAACAAAAAATGGATCTTAAACACTCAATGACTGATAAAACTGAAGATAAAACAAGCAAACTAAACACGGCTCTGACTTCAGGCTATTACTGTTAGATTTTAGTAAACTTGGAAACAACAGGAAATTCCAAACTGCACATTTTTGCCAAATCTTATTGTGTTTAACTTATATCCTTAAGTTGCTCTGAGTCTTTTTTTTTTTTTTTTTTTTTTTTTTTTCTTTTGCGGTACGCGGGCCTCTCACTG
>NC_041214.2:17117273-17157274 GCF_002837175.3 Physeter macrocephalus
GCCTCTCCGGCTGCGGAGCACAGGCTCCGGACGCGCAGGCTCAGCGGCCATGGCTCACGGGCCCAGCCGCTCCGCGGCATGTGGGATCCTCCCGGACCGGGGCACGACCCCGTGTCCCCCGCATCGGCAGGCGGACTCTCAGTCACTGCGCCAGCAGGGAAGGGAAGCCCCTGAGTCTTATATAATAGCTTGTGTACATTAACAGCCAATTGACTTGGAGCGAACACGGTGGGACAACAGCGTATCAGGAAAAAGGAATGATAAGGACAGGTGCAGAGCACAGAGTCTTTGGAGGATCAGATCTGTTGTGCCTCATGCAGTAAGTACTGAATACACTCCACTCCAACCTTGGGAGGCCTAATGGTCTAAGCTGAGTCATCTCGGAGCTTGATATGAAATTAACATTTTTCTGTATGAAGGGTCTGAACTATCACCATTCTTGGCCTTATACTCAGGTCTCACCCTTTGTTTCCCAAGTATGGTCCTCTTACTGATGGCAAGACACCACACGATTGTAGGGGTTACCATGACATCTGCTCACATACTGAGAAAGATTCGGTCCCTTTTCAACCTTTGGGAATACATCAAGAAGAAAGCCTGATTTTAATATTTTAAAGAATACTAAATTTTTTAACAATTCTTTAACACTTACTATTGCCCTTTTTAAAGGGGGGGTTATGAGGTGTCAGGCTCAAAGCATTGACAGGCAAGAGTATTCAGATAGTATTTATTAGTATTCTATGTTCATTACATTCATGAAAGGTGATATTGGTTTACTATTTATGATGTAATATGAGGTTTACATTTTTTTAAAATTTATTTATTTATTTATCTATTTTTGGCTGCGCTGGGTCTTCGTTGCTGCACGTGGGCTTTCTCTAGTTGAGGTGAGCCGGGGCTTCTCTTCGTTGCGTTGCATGGGCTTCTCATTGCGGTGGCTTCTCTTGTGGAGCACAGGCTCTAGGCACACAGTCTTAAGTAGTTGTGGCATGTGGGCTCAATAGTTGTGGCTCGTGGGCTCTAGAGCGCAGGCTCTGTAGTTGTGGCACACGGGCTTAGTTGCTCCGCGCTGCACATGGGATCTTCCTGGACCAGGGCTCGAACCCGTGTCCCCTGCATTGGCAGGCGGATTCTTAACCACTGCACCACCAGGGAAGTCCCTGAAGTTTACTTTTTAAAAATCAATGCATTTAATTTACAAATAGTTAATTATTAAGAAACATTAAGAAAATTAAGAGTATAGTTTTCATCTAGATATGGCAAAATTGAGGGGATTTTACACAAATTAGTGCCGTGTTGAGCCATTGCTCTGAGCTGAGGGAGAAGCTGTGAGAGGGTGTGCTGTCAGCTAGAAGTCCCAGAACAGAAATTAGAGGCCCCTTCTCTCCATGTACCTTTGTGGGGGAGGAAGAATTCTCCTCTACCCTTCCAGGTTCTTCTGGCTGGTCTAAAAATTAAATTGACATGAGACTGATTAACAGGAGAAAATAAAACAAAGTTTAATAACATGTATATATGGGAGAGACCCAGAAGAACTAAGTCACCAAAATGGCTAAAAGCCTCGCCTTAAATATCATCCTCAGCTAAAGACAAAAGAGAGCGTTGGTCATCGTGATTTGGGACTTCAAAGGGGAGAATGGCAATTCACATGGAGATGGAAAAGCAAATGTTTGGTAAATAAATGTTTGCTGGGCCCTGCAGAGACAGTGGGACACTGAGTGGTCTCTAATCACTAGGCCCCGCTGAGTTTCCCTCACCACATCTAACCCATATTCTTTGCAGAGATCTCTGGTGATAGCTCTGTTCCAGGAACAGGCCCTCTATCTAAATTGTTTAAAGGCAGTTAGGGGGAAAGTCACAGTTTCTTCCTGACTCTTTTGGGCCTTGATTGTTTTCAGCCTGAAGTAATCGGCATGCCAGACACATTTTGGGGTGGCAAGTTGGCACGTTTTGTTTGCCTACACCTTCAACTCAGTTTATGAAATAGCGATCTCTCTGAGTTGATGTTCGGCAATCGTGTTCATGAGAGATGGCTTCAGGAAGGCAAAGCCAGCTGTTGCTTTTAATCCTGTGGACAGAGGATGTTTGCTTTCTCTTCTATTTGTGTTAGCGCCATAATAAAATATGACCTGTTCTGCTGTTTGTCTTTGACCTTGAGGTCACGTGCATCTTTTCTACCAAGTTGCTCAAGCCGGTTATTTTTCCACTATTGGTAAGAGAAAAGAGGCAGATCCAATTTAGATGTGCAGTTTTTGTTTTTAATCTGAATTTTTGTTTTTATTTTCACTGTATTTGATAAGGAATGAATACATAGGGCTATAAAGATTCATTTTTTAGGACTAAAAAATTTCTCTTTATGAAAAAAAATGCATCGCTTTTAAAATTTAAATGATACTTTCATTATTAATTAGAAGTATATCCCTTCTAATCTACATAGAGTAATAAAACATATGTGACTAAGAAAGAAATTGTAGAATATAGTGTGTTTTATAATAAAGTGCTTATTCAGTTATGAATTTTAAATTAGTTATAATCGTTTAATGAAACATTTTAACCATTAAATATTTTGGTAACAGACTCATGATTGTGTTATACTCGAATTATCAGACCAAATTAAACAAAACTCAAATAATCACATCAGGAAATACCATCCACGTAGTAATTGAAGAGTTTGGTAGCTAACTATATTGACGTTTATAAGTAAATGCTGTATTTGACAAGTTTTGAATACTGCTTTTTTAAATGACCTTAACAAATCTGTGGCTCTTGAACTATTTGTTAGTGGAGACAGAGTTTGAACCTATCGTTTTTATTTGTAGAATAAATAAACAAACATGTTTATTATTAGTTATAAACAAACGTGTGCTAGAAGCCCAATAGGTATTATTTTTATTTACCACCTATTTCTTTCCATCTGGAGTTATTTCAGTTGGTTAGTCCAAGTATTCTGAACCATCTTTTCCTTTGGAACCATCTTTTCATCAGCAGCCAACCTGTCTCTTGATCAATTGCTCTTACTATTGTTTAGTCCATTCATTTATAACCTCATTTTTGCAACAGCTCAATTATTTTAAGGGCTTCCTGGAATGACTTGTGTGCTTGGGGAGTGTATTTCCTTGAAACTTTTAACATTCTTTGCTTAAGTATCACTGATGTCACAAATATGTTTTGGTTTTTTGCCCTTTGTTTTCCCTCAGGATTCATGACATCCCTTCCCCCTACCACACCAAGGGGCACCCCAGATTACCATCATTATGCTAGAAATTTCAGCCAGCACGTCCTGGAGGTTGTCACTTTTCTTCACAAACATTATTATGGCTTCGCTTTAGACATCACATGCCTTATAGTCTTCTAAATTGGTTTGCTTCTTTTGAAATGCATAGAGGAAACTGAACACCCAAAAATAATAGAGAAAAATCAATTTGTCTTTCTTTTGCGGTGCGCTGCCTTCCTCTGGTAGTTCCATTTAAAGTAAGTGAATAACAGATTTTAAAATTAAATATTAAATGCTGAAAGGAATTTAAGAAATGTTTCTCAGATTTGAGCACTGGTGCAAGTCCGTCAAGAGTACCTTTGAAGACTACAAAATTCTTAGACTATATATTGAGAAACTGTTTCTTACAAATTCAAAGCCTCTGCTTTATGTTTTGGCTCCCTGGTGGTGCCTAGTCATAAGGTGGTCATCTAAATTATCCACAATTTGCATGTAGATTTACATTATCAAAATTACAAAAGCAAAATACTTAAAAATACTCCTGGAGGACTTGTGGGCACTTAAAAATAGTATGTAGATCTCAGTTTGAAGAATACTGACCAGCTCCTACACTATGATTTCACAAGTGAAGAAGCTAAGTCCAGAGAGGTGAGGGGGCCTTGTTCAGGGTCACCAAAGAGTTAATGGCATAAGACTTGGTAAGAAGATTGTGCGTGAGTGTGTGTGTGTGTGTGAGTGTGTGTACATATGACATAGTTTGTGCCCACCTAGTTTTCCTTCACTTTGAGTCTTGAAACAACATGCTGCCCTTTACTTAAAGGTAATGGTCATATTGAAACCTAAGACGTCATTTGGGAAAAAGGCATTGCAATTAATTATAAGGTTTGTGTTTATTCTTTCCTTTAGTCACTTAATTTAAGAATCCACTCATTCATTAACATGGAAAGCTAAAAACCAATTTCTCCACCAAAAAAGAAAAGAAAACAAAAACAAATCCCCTAAGTCACAGAAGAACTGTGTGTAATGTAAAAGATAAAAGGAAAGATATGGAATAAGTAATAAAAAAATGAAATCAAGTGTCATAATAATATTGTAGTTTAGAGATTACCTGTTTAAATATTCAAAATTTAAGAACTTATAATACAACATCGACCTATTAGTTACCAAAATATGCCAGGAGATAGTTATCACTGGATACCTTTTAAAATCTACAAAACATTGGCATTTAAAGTTTAGGCAAACCAAGGAAAGCTGACAGAATCAGCATTAAAGTCCTCATCTGGTTTGCCACGTCTCCACCAGAGCAATTTCTAAGGGCAACCAGCTACAATACTATTGAATGTGCCGGATCCTCTCTCAGGCAATAAAAACCCAATTTACTTTGTAAGGAAGTGATAAATGCTTTCAAAATTTATTCATGTGTTGACTTAAAAAGAATATATGCACAACGTGAGAGTTGTGAGTTAAGTTTTATTTGGGGCAAAATGGAGACTGCATCTGGGAGACAGCGTTTCAGATAACTCTGACAAACCGCTCCCAGGAGGTGAGGGGGGAGCCAGGATATAGAGGAGTTTTGCAACAAAGAGGAGGTAATTGGGAACTCAAAAGACTACTGTCAAATAAAGAGAACCAGATATCTCAAGCTAAGGAATTTAGCGCTTTTCTATATATGGGAAGATGCAAGAGGCTGGGCTCACTGAAATCATTCCTTTGATATGCACCTTAGCTATCTGGGCCTGTATTTTCACATCCTGAGTCCCTCAGCGCAGGGAGTGGCTGCAGTCTGATGGCTGCTAGATACTCTTTTCAACCCTGAGTTTCCTCGGGGCTCACCAGCTCACGTTGGAGGGCTGCAATCTTTGGTGACTGTGACATCCTTTGTTTATTAATATGGCAGGAAATATTCCGTTTATAAATATTCCATTCCATTTATAAATATTCCATTTATCACATGGGACAGTGAATGAGCACAAAAAGAGCCCTCAGCCAAATTGTTTCATATAGAGTTTTTTGACAATTGCTTCAAAGATCCAATTTCTATAGAGTTTGTAAAAATAAAAATCTTAAAATTATTGATTATATATAGTTTATATACTATTTTCATTCTTAAAAATAATTTTAAGAATTAAAGGAAATATCTTCAATTTATTCAAAGATTTTGAGGAATGTATTTCTTTTTTTAAAAAATAAATGTATTTATTTTATTTATTTATTCTTGGCTGCATTGGGTCTTCGTGGCTGCACGGGGGCTTTCTCTAGTTGCAGCGAGCGGGGGCTACTCTTCCTTGCGGTGCGCCGGCTTCTCACTGCGGTGGCGTCTCTTGATGCGGAGCACGGGCTCTAGGCGCACGGGCTTCAGTAGTTGTGGCATGTGGCCTCAGTAGCTGTGGCTGGCGGGCTCTAGAGCGCAGGCTCAGTAGTTGTGGCTCACGGGCTTAGTTGCTCCGTGGCATGTGGGATCTTCCCAGACCAGGGCTCGAACCAGTGTCCCCTGCCTTGGCAGGCGGATTCTTAACCACTGTGCCACCAGGGAACCCCCGAGGCATGTATTTCTAATTTTAAATATTTTTTGTTTGCTAAACTAAAGCAGGATGAAACATTTTTCTAAACCACGTTAAGGGATATTAAAACTTGATCTTATTGGATATATATAATAAGACGTTTATAACTTTGCCATTTTAGCTTGTGCTGGGTAACAGCTTTCTGGAGACCACAAGGGGGCAGACTAAGAACAAATGAAAGAAAATAATCAATCTGTAACCTCTTTTTCTGGTTAAAAGTTACTTTCAGACTGAACGGATCTGGTTTTAATTTCTTTTTACTGAATTTTATATTGTTTTCTTCTGACCGTGAAAACAATTTCACAATCTCTTTGCAAATATTGAAAAACTGATTGAGCACTAAAAATCTAAATTCATTTGATTGACCATACCCAGTTTATCTCTTATTTTCTTCTAAGAGATCGATAGAAGAACTGTGTTGAAGTCACAAATTATGCTGGAGGAATAAATTTTCATTCCATTATTTTCCACTAATTAATTTTCTTTTTGATATTTTATTTTAAAATATGGAAAAATATTATTCATAACTAATGTCTTATTTGTTTTCATACCAATTATACAGATTAATATTTTTAAAAGAAATGGCTTGGGTACTCTTGTACTTAGCTTATTCTTATTTCGACTTCATAGGTCGACGGAAACTTTATTTATTTATTTTGGCCATGCTGCACAGCTTAGTGGTATCTTAGTTCCCCCTCCAGGGACTGAACCCTGGGCAACAGCAATGAAAACACCAGGTCCTACTCACTGGACCATGAGGGAAGTCCCTCGATTGAAACTTTTAAACACCCCTCTATATTTACTTGAAGGTAATTTGATTAGTTGGGAGAAACATTTTCTAACAGAATCAATTTTTTTTTTCAGGCAAGTATATTTGTGTGCTCGTCTATCTAAAAATGATAACTACTGTGTAACAATTCTAAGACTAACATATTGAAAACCATTCTTTGGCGCAAGAAGGAAAAGTTCATGTTTGCATTAATCCTTAATAATCAACTGAATGTTCATGAAGAATGAATATATAGTTAGAATGAAGAAAAGATCTTCACTGCAGTCAATGTTTTGATCCATTATAAATAAGTGAGATTTAGCTAATATGTTCAGCTATATTACTTCTAAATTCAACTAGATTTAAACATGGAAGTTATCCAACAGCCTACATACTTAAATATATCCAAGTGAAGTATTTCATTTAAATTATTATAGATAAAATATGAAGTTTCCTATTCACTTAGCCCCAGTCTCTAATTCCAAATTACTGCCTGAGATCTAGTCCAGGTATAATGCATCCTACACTCCAAATAGTCACAATTTACTCTCACTGCCTATTCTTTTGTTTGAGATTTTAAAAATACACACGTTTAAATTTGGTATTTAATTCATAGAATAAAGATTTTTAAAGGTGAAAAATAGTGGTTAGATCTCTAAACAGACACCATGCATCTCAACCTAAGGATAAAGAGAGTGAAACAGCAACTGAAATTAGAACTGTTCATAGCTGAAAAGCCAACCCAGGTATCAACCCCCTGCTGAACTGATCTCCACTCCTCCTAAGTTAGGGAGAAGCATTTGAAAAAGAGGAAATATATATTCTAAACTTCAGGTCTTTTACCGGCATAGAATTTTAAAGCCCACGACAAAAGTTGATAAAGATCATTGCATAGACTCAGCCACTTTTTAGGGAAGAGATTTAATTTCCAGGCAGCACAATTTGGGAGACTTTTAGGATAAGAAAGATAGAGCTTTTAGCTTTAGTAACACTAAGTTTTTGGATGACATGATCTCAACTCGTATGCCTGGCTTATCCTGACAGTAGTGAGAACATGTCTCTCCCAGACTGCAGCCTTGCTGGGTTATACCACAGGCATAATACTGGGGCTCCCTCCAGAGTGAGTCATTTCCTGAGAACTTATGGGAGTCGAGGCCTTTTGATAATCTGAGACCTCAGCTTGAAAAAGAAGAGTGACAATCATATCGCTAGGAGACAAAATGGAGTGTATGCTTCTCTGACAGTCATTTAGGGTTTTTCTTGCAAGAGAGATCTCTCACTCAGATACACCCTCTGAATGGTGTCAACAGACGTTCTCTGAGGGAAAACAGCTCCACAATGAAACATTCATTCTTCTTATGCAGGCACCTCATCTTCTTCAGAGCCTCAAATGTACTAAAAACAAAACAAAACAAAACAAACAAACAAACAAAACCACTACTGCTTTCTAGAAACTGACAAATGAGATGCTTCACTAACCCACCCTCCGCCTCCTGTCAGAATTCTACAATCTTTTATAAGAGATTTAAGTTTTAAGGGCTCTCAGGCTTTCCAAAAAGGGTTATGATTTTATTTTATAATGATACCCTAGCCTAGAGCCTAGGGAAAAGGGAGAGCTGAGAATTTTAAAAATACAATTAGAAATAATTCCAACCCTAATCAAGAGAAAGAAGTGAATACCAGTCCTGGGAGAACATTCCTATCTAGAGTAATGCCTACCAAGATTAGACTCCACTTTAAAAAATGATGTTAAAAAAGAAACTTGAAAGAGGCATGCCAAAATATGTAAAGTTTTAAAGACTAGAAGGGTAGTTATAAATTATGTGGTACAATCAATCATATTGGTTGATTTCCTAGCATTTGGAAACAAAGATTCGCCATGTTTGAGCTAAAATGTTCTAAATCCACCAACCACAGCAGCTTGGCTTTTCCCCCATTGCTTCCTTTTGATAGGTTGCAGGGCAGATTCTCCTCAAGTCCAGGTTAAAATGCTCAGAGCACAGAGGAAATCTGAGTCCTTTTTTTCTGGCTCCTGGCTCCTGGCTCCTGTGTCTCATGCCCCCTCTGGAGTCTGATGAGTATCTAAATACTTGGGTATTTGTGCAGCTCAAACACTCTCCTGCTTCTCCCCTCAACACATCCACTTGGGACAAGAGCCAACCTGAGCCCGGTCGGTCCGCTAGGAAGAATACATGTTATTATTTGTAGTGATTATTTTGCAGAGTGTTAAATGTTGTTTGCACTATTGAGGTACATCAGAAATATGTTCTGAATGAAGGTGTTGATTGGTTAATATGGTAAACAACTATGCATAATTAATTCTTGGTGATTTACATGACACACTATCCCCAATGGAGCTGTGAAGCTTTGGGGCAGACCCAGGAACCTTGAGACTTGCCTAAGGTGACCTAGGTGACCTAGGTAGTTAACAGTTTTATACTTATCCCTCCTCTCCCAACTACCCTCCCTAAGAAAGGGAAGAGTAGCCTCCAATATCATTAAGTAAATGATAGGACAGGCTTTGAAGCTGGGCTGTCTGGGGTTGATTTCCAGCCTTGCCACTTACTAGCCATGTGATCTTGGGATTTCTGTCTCCTAAAGTAAGATCTGACATATTTTAAATGATACCCATTATCACTGAGAAATGAAATCATTTACTTTTAGGTCTTCCTTTCTGCCTGAATAACACACACACATATACATCTTTTTTTTCTTGACTCTGATCAGCATAGGCCTAGCCTTCACTTTCTATCACCTACTCAATCTTATCTAAGAAACATTTATTTGGAGCATAATCATGCATCAGCCCATAAAGCTGAGAGAATCTTGGTATGTAAGGCATCTGGTCTGAAAACAAATCCACACAGCTCTTGGTTGGTTGATAATGACATTAGCATCAAGTCTGTCTGCTGTCCATCTTGACAGCTGGTCATAATTTTGTGAGGCTGAAATGAAAGGAATAGAGGCAGGATATTAGTGAGAATGAACAAATGAAGAGAAGGGTGTTTCCTTCACAAAAATCCTACTGTACTTATTTTTTTTTTTTAATAAACATACTTTTATTTTATTTTTGGCTGCATTGGGTCTTCACTGCTGTGCACGGGTTTTCTCTAGCTGCGGCGAGCAGCGTTGTGGTGCGTGGGCTTCTCACTGCGGGGGCTTCTTGTAGCAGAGCACGGGCTCTAGGTGCGCGGGCTTCAGTAGTTGTGGCTCACAGGCTCTAGAGCGCAGGCTCAGTAGTTGTGGCGCCCAGGCTTAGTTGCTCCACGGCATGTGGGATCTTCCCAGACCAGGAATAGAACCCGTGTCCCCCGCATTGGCAGGCGGATTCTTAACCACTGCACCACCAAGGAAGTCCCTGCACTTACTTTATATTCTGGTAGTTCTCCATCTGTTCCACACTGAAATACTAGGGAGACAAATTTAATACTGGACTTATCCGTAAGAAAGCACTCTTCCAAGTTCAGTAGAACTGGAGTTTCTCAGTGAACTTCCTAATTGCTCTGTCTCTTTTATCTTTTGTCCTGCATTGGTCATAGGCTGTTCTAAACCAGCCTCGTTCTCCAAAAGACTATCCCAACTCCCTTACAGGAAGAGATATTGATTTGGCTCTGTGTTAGGTGATGGATATTTAAACATGAAAACACAAGTCACTGAATTGACCAATGTCCTGTTAGGTATGTAAGCCAAGGAAATATAAACAGAATTGTGGTAATATAGAAGGACCACTTAAATCTGCATGGACAATAGCAAAATGTCTGAAAATAAGTGGGATAGAACTACATTCCCTTAAAACACAAAGCTGGAATGCCCTCATTTACTGCTTACATCTGCATTACTATCCTAAAAACGTGTCTAGCTAAGACTTGACTTTGCCTCTTTTTCTCTAGTCTAGGAGGAAGCCTCGATGCTCTCTGTAAGCACATCTAATCCTTTTATCTGCATCTAACTCTTTTGCCAATGCTCTGAATCTTCTTCCCTCTTATCTCCTCTGGGATGTTCCTCCATTGGTCAACTCTTACTGTCCATTTCTCTAACATACTGCTATTAATTAACTTTATTTTTTTCAGTTTATGAAGTTTGTCAGGTCTCTCCCACATTAAAAAAAATTAAAATTAAATGATCTCACTTTACTCTCCCTTCAATCTATCATCCTCTTGCTTAGTCCTTTCACAACTAAATCCCTTTAAGGCCAATGTTTAAAAAGTAATTAATGGCAGGACTCAAAGAAAAAATAATCAAGGACCTCGTAAATTGTAGATCAAAAAGCAAATATGAGAAAAAACATTGTTCTGCTTCTTGAAACTCTTCGGTAGCTTTGCATTGCACATAGAATGAAAGCAAAACTTGCTGCCGTTGCCCATGGACTGCTGTTAATCAAACATCTTCGAACTAAATTACAGCTTCCCCATCAATCCCAGATGTCTCATATGATTTCTTGAACTTGTTGATATTTTGCAGCAGGGAATTTTGCTCTTGTTACTGGCTCTGCTGGAAAACGTTTTCCTCAACACTCAGGGTGGCTATTTCCTTTTCATTATTTTGGTCTCTAAGCAGATGTTTCCTCTTCAGAGAGGCTCTCTCTGACCATACAGCCCTGCCCCTGCCATCTGCCCAAATCACTCTCTTTTCCTCCTGTTTATCTCCCTCAAAGCACTTCTCATGATCTTAAATTATTCATTTATTCCTTATTTTGATACTAATTTGTTATTTTACTCCACCACTAGAATGTAAGCTCTGTGGGGGTAGACTCCTTATTTGCCTGGTAGAATTTAACAAAGAGCTCAATTATCAAATAAAAGAGAGATAATAGATAATCTCTAGAATGTTTTTTTTAATGAAGGAGTAAAATAATCAAAGAAGTAATAGGAAAACATCCCCAAGGAGCCAGAGAGAACCACACCGTTTTTGCAGGCCAGCAACAAAGCTGCTTTGGCAGGCAGTCAGTTGCCATGATATCCTAGGGTCCTCCCCTCCTTCCATTTCTGAATATCATATCTCTCATGGTTAACCCTGGGCACATGCCAACCAGCCTGCTTATAGAGCATTTCCTTGAGACCTTCCTTACATGTCCTTGGTCTGTACTCTGGATCCCCAAATGATGGCATAACAGTCTATAACTAACTCAGAGTCAGAGGATCTCTGATTTGTTGATGAAGTTAAATACCAGACAACATCTAAGATAAGAATTTCAGACAACTGCCACTCTCTTGACATTAATGCTACCTGAACAAAGCATTTTTTAGTAAAACCTACTCAAATGCCTCCTTGCTTGTTTTTTCTTGATTTTTAAAAACATGATTCTGATATATAAACTAGAAAGCAAACAAACAAGGAAACATTTCTAAACATTATATAGACAAAAGATGCAGCACTTATTTTTAAAAAGTGAATCAATCAATCAGTCAATCAAACAAACAAAAGAGCCGATCCTAGAACTTACTTCTCCAGATCAAATGGTTGCATACACACACCTGAATTCATAAAATTCTAAACTTACCACATGTGCTATAGTTTTCACCTGTGTTCAACCATATTATTCTCTATGGCTCCTCAAATTTATCTGGGAGAGGTATATAAACATAATATGCTAAAAGGTTAGAAGATACAGTAATTTTCTCCTCATGATGTAGTTTCTATGCTCCTCTGTCACTACCTTTTCCCTTTTGTTCACCTGGTCCTAGGAGTACTAGTTGCTTCACGTAGTTACAAATCTCAGGGATTCGTTGTTTTTGTTTTTTTAAACTTCTGATGCCTGTATAATCAACTATCCAAATCAAATTCTTTCTGTTTGGTATACTTAGCATCATTTCAATTTCCTATCTGGACCCTGATAATATAAGCATTTATATACCCATTTGTCAAAATTATATCAGTCTTTTTTCCACACATTCCTTTTTTAAAATTCTTATTTTGTGTTGGAGTACAGTTGATTAACAATGTTGTGTTACTTTCAGGTGTACAGCAAAGTGATTCAGTTATACATATACATGTATCTATTCTTTTTCAAATTCTTTTCCCATTTAGGTTATTACAGAATATTGAGCAGAGCTCCCTGTGCTGTACAGTAGGTCCTTGTCGGTTATCTATTTTAAATATAGTAGTGTGTACATGTCAACCCAAACTCCCAATCTACCCCTCCCACCAACCCTTCCCTTTAATCAATTCTTTAAAATCAGAACAAAAGGAGAAGCCAAAAAACGTGAACGTCATAATGTTGCTTGCAAAATTTTCTCACAAAATCTGCTGATGTAATGTGAGGTACAAATTCTCCAGATAACCATGGGTCTCCAAGTAAGTCAGAAGCAATTGGTCGGAGACAGATTTTGCTGCCCCTTGGTCTATAGCTACGATGAATCTAAATGTTAGATTTTTTTTTCTCAAGGGCATTTCAGTGAAGAGCAAGGTTTTAGTTAAGGGAATATAGAAACATAACTGTAGGGTTTATTACTGTAAATTTTCCATTCTGTGGAAATATAAAAACATATTGTAGGGTTTCTGCTGAAGAAAATAACCATCAATTTATTTGTCAATTTTAACTAGTATCCTAATTTTCTTTTCTTTTCAGTTTTGTCTAATTATAATCTATGAAAACAGATGTCTGTTAGACTTGCTGGATTCTGTTGTCATGCCAGCCAAGTAAGAGCTCTATGTTAGTTTCATTGTAAGCTAAAAGCCTTATATGTGATAATACTCTCAGTTTCCATGGTGATTAGTTATGATTATAACTCTAGTTATAAATCTGTGGTTTTAATGAAATTATGTGTAATAGAGGATAGAGAAAGCGTGTTAGGGTCTTTTCAGTACAGAGAGAGAAAAGGTGATATAGTGATGTACATGGAAACCAATGCAGAGCGCCAATGTGTTTTAATAAAATTAAAATATGACAGCTCAAGGACACAAAGGCTACCACTGGATTTCTAGTCAGTCATGAATTATCAGAGTGAGTAAGAATAAGGGTTCCAGAGAGGTAAGATAAGGTTTAAGTCCTGTCTTTAAGGTTAATTGACTTTGTGTAAGTTAAATAGTATTTCTCTACCTTGTTTCTTCATCTGTGTACTGGGATTACTATAAAAATTTTTACATCATAGGATTTTTTTGAGGAGGAAGTGATAAAATATATTTAAAATTCATAGTAGTTTATGTCATTTAGTACTCCCTCAAAAGAAAAAACCAATTAGTCACCTAATTACACATGAGACTAAAACAAAATCTATTCTCAAGGACAGTGCTGACTTTTCATCAAAAACAATGGAGCCTAGGGAATTCCCTGGCAGTCCAGTGGTTAGGCACAAGTTAGGCACGTGGTTAGGCATGAGTTTGATCGCTGGTCGGGGAGCTAAGATCTTGCAAGCTGCGTGGCGTGGCCAAAAAAACAAAAACAATGGAGTCCAGAGGGCAGTAGAATGACATACAAAGTGCTGGGGGCGGGGGGTGGGGAAATATACTGTCAGGCAAGGATTCTATATCCAGAAAAACTATCCTTCAATGTTAAGTCAAAGTATCAATAAAGTCATCACTAGATAAATGGAAACTGACAGACTTTGTTGCTTGCAAAACCTTGCCCTTCAAATAATACTAAAGGAAATCCATCAGGTTGAATGGAAGTGATACAACATGATCACATAAATCCGCAAGAAGGAATGAAGAGTGCTGGAAATTGTAAACATATTGGTAAATATAAAAGACTCTCAGTGGATATCTATGTCTCTACCAATGTTTGTTTTAAAGTCCATTTTGTCTGATATTATTAGATCCACTCAGTATGTTTATGGTTATAGTTTTCATGGTTTATCTTTTTCCATCCTTTTACTTTCAACTTCTTTGTGTGTGCATACTTATATATTTTCTCTTCTAGCTTCTGTTTATTACATACATAGATATAAAATATATAACACTGACAGCTAGAAAGAAGAGAAAAAAATTGAGCTATATTGCAGCAAAGGCAGTAAAGTTGCCATATTTTACTGTAATTAAGTCAGTATTAAACAGAGTAGGTTGTGATACAATAAGGGTGCATATTCATAGAGCAACCACCACGAAAAGAACACAAGCATATTTAAATCATCAGTAAAGGATTTAACTGGTACATAAAGATTCATAAAAATAAGGCATTCAAAAGTAATTGAAGAAAAAATTACTCAAGCCATAGAGAAAATAAATAGCAAAATGGCAATGATATCAAATAGCAAAATTCCAATGATATCAATAACTCCACTGAATGTGAATAGACCAAGTCTCCAATAAAAAACAGATGTTGTCAGACCAGATGAAAAAGCAGGAACTGATGATATGGTATCTCCAGGGAGAAATATCTTAGATTCACAGACACAATAGCACTTCAGTGCAGCAGCCAACTGAGGCTACAGCTTCCTTTCATCCCCAAACCATATGAAAGGTGCTGTACACCTAATTTTCTATCCTTTATCTATTTCTATAGAGATACATAGATACATAAATAAATAGATAGATACATAGCAGAAAAACTGCTATTTTTCTTACAGAACTATGATGGATACAGAAATGCACATTTGGGAGATTAAATCACAGTGACAATGAAATATTTTGGTGAAAATAAGGAGTTTAAGTAAGGATTGCAATGGAAAATTTAAAGAAAGAAAAAAATATAAATTTAAGCCATTAGATATCCAGCTCATGGCACCATCAGAAATTCAGAAATTCTGTCTGCCCTGACAGAACAGCATCTCTTACAGGTGTAGGCCCAATGTATTTAAAATTAAACCCAAACTTTGCCAGTTAAATTCACTGTCCTTCCAGGCCTCTTATGTGCAACTAAGAACTCTTGAGGTCAAGGAACACTTCTCTGTCTGCACATGGGCAGGAAGGCTCCTTGGGGGTCAAAAAGGGAGGGGACACCACCCCATAATATGTGTGGACATGCACCCACAGGCCTCTGCAGTGGGATCCATCTTAGCAAAGAGTTGCGTACACATGTTGGGGAGGGTCCTAGGACCAGTCCGTTGTGAAAAAAGAAAGAATATAATTGGCCAAAGGTAAACAAAGACGGGGAAGGACTGTCCTATATAAGTAATTTAAATCACCTCTTTACTGCGCTCCTCATTTAGGATGCCTGCACGCCTCTCCGGGTGTGTATTTCTGCCTAGCTTCTGACTTACTGCGTTCCTCCTCATTAGAGAGGACGCCCATACCCTTTCTCTCTGGGTGTGTATTTCTGCCTTACTCCGTCTTAAATAAACAAACTGTTTCTCTGTGTGCTCTCCCACATGTTATGCTGTGTCTCTAATAATAAACTTTGCACCTGTTTTTACAGTTTTTGACTCCATGAAACATTCTTGCTTTTAAACGGGGAAAAGAGCTAGGGCCACTTTGCTTCTAGCCTCTAGCCCCTGGTGGACTAGCGGTTAGGATTCCTGGTTTTCATCCAGGCTACCCAGGTTCAATACCTGGGCAGGGAAATAAGATATCTCTTCAGGACCACTCACTGCTGTCTCTCTGAGATCAGCTGCATATCATGGTCACTTGCAAAAGGCAAATAAACAAGGTGTTAAGCTGATGAATGTCAACACAGGAAGGAAACAAAAGTGCCATCTAATTTACGTTTCTAATCTTAATAGGAAAACCAGACCTTTCTTACTTCCTGTACCCCCTGGGAAGAGATCTGCTGTGCAACTTAAAAGCCAGCATATTCTGTACTCTGGCAGAATGTCTGCGGATTTCTATGTGGAAAA
The DNA here is from genome assembly GCF_002837175.3 of Physeter macrocephalus. Classification (NCBI taxonomy): domain Eukaryota; kingdom Metazoa; phylum Chordata; class Mammalia; order Artiodactyla; family Physeteridae; genus Physeter; species Physeter macrocephalus. The sequence continues at coordinate 17,133,528 of NC_041214.2, forward strand.
AGCCACCTGATTTGTTTACTGTGTGTCGTCTGAAAGAAAAGGGATACTGCAGAGAGTAGCAGTTGTGACACCATGTGGGAAAAGCACCCTGAAACAGGTCGATGCATCACTTTTGGCCCTAGAACCAGATCTAAGAGAATCAGAAAAATAAGGGGTAGTTTAAAAAGAATGCTCATTCTGTAATACTCCCATGCCTCCAATAAAGAAGGAAGGTTAATTTTATATGGATGGTCAACGACTATATGGCTTTGTACAAAATTTCGGAGAAGTAAATAAATTTGTTGTTCCATTATCAGTGTGGTTCCTAACCCTGCAACTGTTCTGACTTCAATACCATTGTTTGCAAGGTTTTTCTTTGTATTGAATAGTTGATCTATGTTCTGCATTTCTCACTTTCTGTCCCTCTCGTGGATAAATCTAAATTATTATTGCTTTTGCTTATAAAGGAATCCAGTATCCAGTATTTAAGGCAAAGGATTCCTAAAGGCTTTTGGGACTCTATTTTTTAAAAATTATTTGCAAAACAAAAAGTGAGCAAGAGTTTTGTCCCACCCGCAGAGGGATCTGTAATTACTCAATATGTAGATGATTTGCTGGTAGTGTCAACAGCTAGAGAGCAATGCAAGATTGATAATTTGGCTTTGCTGCAATTCTTTCCTTCACAGGGGCATAAGGCCGCCCAGACAAATTGCAATCTTGCTAAATGTTTGAGGCATCTGTTGTCAGCTATAAGTCACAGAGTATTACAATCTAGTAGTCAGTAATAACAGCTTACCACCAAAAAAAAAAAGCGACTCGTGGGACTAGTACAGAATTGTACACAACAGACTCCAACATTTGCAGAGTAGACAAAACATCTGACGAAAAACTTGCGTGATAATTCTCCATGATAATTCGTCCTCTGGTTTGGTATGAAGAGGCTTTGAACAACTGAAATTGGCTTTGATGCTATGCTATGGTGATTTCTTATTAAACTTGGAAGTTTGGAGGGTTTTTTTTGGGGGGGTGGATTTTGTTTTGGTTTTTTTGGTCTGTAATTAAGTCGTCACAAGCAGCTAAATTAATAGCAGTTAGGAGAGCTGTAATTCTTGGTTCTGCATTTACAATGAATATGTATACTATGAATAAATATCTGTTTGGTGTTTGCCATGAAACAGGGGAAATTTTTTTTTTAAAGGGCCTCCGGGTGTCCCAGCCCCATAGGAGCAGTAGAAGGCCGGGAGGAAGCCGGTGGAGCGTAGCCTGGTCCGTCCCGCGGCGGGGCGCCAGCTCGGAGCCGCCCGGGTCGCTCACGGGCAACTTGGTCGCCGCAGCCCACGCGTCACGCACGCCCCCGCCGCCATCTTGCTCCGAGGTTCGCGGTAAGTTTTTTGAAGAGAGAATTTTTTATATCAATGGGAACTTAGATATCCCATAGGAAACTGACAGCTGCTTTATCAGAGGCTTTACAACTGCCTACTCAGATGTCAGTGATTTATTGTAGGACTCACAGGGCAGAAGGGCAAAATTTCTAAAGGCAATAAATGTGCTGACAGAGTTTCAAAAGCGACTATTAACCTATGGCCGTCTCCAGATTTAGAAGTCCCACTTTTAATGCTATAAGAAACTTTTGTGCATTTTCAAAAATATGCTTCACTAAATAAAATGGACAAATGGACTCTAAAAGGGGCCCGAAGAAATGTGACTGAACCATGGGAATTACCTAACAAAGTAATTCCTATATCATAGTCCCTATTAGTTTGGTTAATACTGCTGTGTCAACAAAGTCATCTGAATAAAAGAGGGATTTTATTTTAGTTTTAAATTTTTTTTGGTTTGTTTCTGTTTTGACATTTAAGAATGTTACGAATTCACAATTTCCTCACTTTTTATTCATTTTAGTGAGCTGTAATTTGAGGAAACTAGGAAAGTCTTATAAAATTCTTCATATCTAAGACGTTTTTACACATATATGTAAGACTTGCTTTGTTTTTTTTTTGTGGTTAAGTTGAATACCTGAAGGTACATTTAGTATATTGAGTAACAGTGTACACTCAGTACTAACAGGCAGAAAAAGCTGGCAAATAGAATTATTGGGATGCCAAGAAATGTTCTAAAGGAAGGATTTTAAAGGAGCTAGACTTATACTACTCCTAAAAAAAAGATGAAATTATTTAAAATATTGAAGAGTTGTGCTACTTCTCAGTAGAATTCCTTGAGGACACTTCCAAAATAAATGCAAGGAGTTTTCCTTAATCAACTTTCCAGAAACCTGGTGTCAGTTGAATTTCATAGAATTAAGGCCTGCACAAGGAAAAAGATTCTGTCTAGTTTTGGTGGATATGATGTTTGAATGGCCCAGGCAGCAGTAAAGCTTTTCTTAATACACATAATTCCTACTTTGGGCACATCAGAGCATATTAGATATAGAAGTCATTTATTTCTACTGTTGTCTGGGAATTATACAAACGTTTGCAGACTCCCATAAGCCTCACTCCTCTGCACAAGTAGAATGAATGAATAAAACTCTAAAAAAAACTCATTGAGAAAGATTTTGCAACCTCCTATGTTAAAAAGGCCTAGAGCTTTACTTCTAGCTTTGTTAAAAATTAGAGGGACCCCTACAGGCAAGAACAGAATCTCTCCCTCTGAACTTATAATTGTCATGCCTATGAATTTGGGTCTGAGACTATATCCTGTGCCTGATTTAACTAAATCCTCTCATAATCATTGTCCACAACTTAAAAGAACTTCTCTCTTTCCTAGAAACCCTGAGACATAAAGTCATAAGGGCCTGGAAGGACCCACTGGAAAAGGTCTGCCACCTGTATTGACCAGGATAGCTCACCTGCATGAAGGTATTCCAGAGGAAAGATGGGCTGTCACTGCCCTGAGAAGGACCCACTCAGGTTGATGCTGGTCACCGTGGCTATCAAAGTAAGAGAGAAACTCAGTTGGATCTGTGCTTCCCATGGGAAACATTCCCATAAATAACTTCAAACTTAAATTTTTTAGACTGATATTGGTACTGAACTCAACTAAAAGGAGGTATTCTAGCAAACTTATTACTATTCTCATAGACTACCTTGCTGACCTATTCACAATAGGGTTATTTCAGATACTTTAAAAAATCACTTTTCCTAGAAAACAAACATGCTATTTGTTACATTACTTTTTCTTTGGTATTCCCAGTAATGATGCCTATAATCTCAATCAGTTCTAAATTGTATTCCCAGTGTAAACAAGGTCTGGACTTATAAATTCAACAATCTGATTATTGATAGAGTAAAAGTAGAATAATCTTTCTTAGTAATTTTTTTATAATAACAAAGTAAAAATAACTAATATGCCCCCAGATACTCAAGCCCCAAATTTGACACGAAAATGTTTTGTTAACTGGTTTGATTGGAAAGATGATGTAAAAAAGAACATCACTGAATTAATAGACACATCTGGCATTTACAGATAGGAACTTGAAGTCAACCTCATTCTATTAACTTTGGGATGCAAGTTGCCTCTAGCTCCAGTATATCCAGATAAACTAAAGTAAATACCTGTCATTAATGCATATGTAGTTGACTATTATAAGAGTATAATTATGGATTTAGACCCAGTGCAGGAAAAAAAAAAAGTGACCTATAGGGTGAGTTTTTCATATACATTAAACATTGGAAGTTCAATCTGTACCTTTCAGTGGGTACCTCATAGTGAGATTTTCATATTTGATGGTGGCCATGGGTGTCTTTATGTTTCACATCCAGGTAAAATTATTTGGGAACATACCAATTGGTAAATAGTTAAATCAGATTACTGATTAGCAATGAACACAATTTTTTCTTGGTCATACATAAATTTTACAAGCTGTGATGTCTTTAATGCTTGTACTTTCAAATTATCAACTGTCGGGGCTTCCCTGGTGGTGCAGTGGTTGAGAGTCCGCCTGCCGATGCAGGGGACACGGGTTCGTGCCCCGGTCCGGGAAGATCCCACATGCCGCGGAGCGGCTGGGCCCGTGAGCCATGGCTGCTGAGCCTGCGCGTCCGGAGCCTGTGCTCCACAACGGGAGAGGCCACAACAGTGAGAGGCCCGCATACCGCAAAAAAAAAAAAAAAAATTATCAACTGTCTAAGTATTTGGCAATTCCTTATGAAGTCTTACCCAATCCAAGCCTACAGAGTAGCTTAACTCTGGAGACCAATAAGCTAAATTTGTAATTAAGTGGTTTCCTTGCAAAGCCCAGTAAATTTCTCCTGAGTTTCAGTCACATGCATAGCATCACACTGATATAACAATTTAGGCTTTTTAGTCATTGTACTATGTTCCCAAATAATTAAGCTTCTAGGGCTGATAAATTGTGGGGAAATGACTAGACATGATATTGGAGGGGAAATAATGGAGGGTAAGGTTTATTTTAGTAAGGTTGTTTATGCAAACTCATCTCCATGTAGACTCATCTCCAATGCTAAGAATGCTCTCCTCTTCCTGGTGCAGGGAGGGCACCTTTCTCTTGGGACATGTTTTCCCTGATTGTGGCAGATGGGGGAGGGCAGAGAGCCCTTCCTGCATCTGCTGTTTCTCAATTACTTTCAGCTCAAAATAATCCTTATGCCAAAGTGTCTTATTTTGGGGTGGCACATCCTAATTCCCTTCATTTGGAGCCCCAAGATTCTGCTTCCTGTTCAGTTGTCTTCTACTTTGAACTTTCTGTATGATGTCATCTAGCTCTTTGTTCTTACTGATGAGTTATATGCTAAATTCCTCTTCCAAAAATCCAGATATTTCATGGCAGAAGTAAATTTATTGTCACAAGGCTCAAATATTTAAAAAGGTAACTCTGCTTGCTATAATAAAACTTCACTTAGCTCTTATTCTTGCATAATTGCCCATATGGGGAAATTTTACTTTTGTTAATTCAGGGTAAACTCAGTTATTTACAGTTTAAAATTCATTTTCTTGGGCTTCCCTAGTGGCGCAGTGGTTGAGAGTCCGCCTGCCGATGCAGGGGATGCGGGTTCGTACCCCGGTCCGGGAAGATCCCACATGCCGCGGAGCGGCTGGGCCCGTGAGCCATGGCCGCTGAGCCTGCGCTTTCGGAGCCTGTGCTCCACAACGGGAGAGGCCACAACAGTGAGAGGCCCGCGTACCGCAAAAAAAAAATAAAATAAATTCATTTTCTTTTGGGTAGATGCTCAGTCAAATTAGGATTCTCCGTCTCTGATTTTTCCTTTCCTCATCACCATGTGGTATTCCTTGTTCTGTGTTAGATGACAGAGGCAGAAATAACTGGTCGCTGGCTGCCTTTTGCCAATACTTATCTATTTCTAATCTACTGATTCTCGATGCCAAAAAGTGTCCCTGGTAAATAATTACTCAATGCATTTCCTTTTTCTTAGTCCTTTTTCACAACACCTTGTTTCTTCAAATTCTAAAACTTTTATGATAGTCAAATTGTAAAGACTTGAGTAAGATTATCCTTTCAACATGTTGCTTGCTTCCAGTTCACTTAAGTCTATTTTGGAACTTCTAAACATTGTCAGTCTTGAATTAATTATGCCTCTAAGATCATAAATCAATATAAGACATTTCTCCAAAACCTCAGTCAGACATCACACCATGGGTCCTCACCCAATATAGGAGCAACCCCATAGATATTTGAAGCCTGTTTTTTCCACTTTATCACTATTTTCGGCATAATATCTTTCAGCAAATTATAAAATTGCACTGTAAAAAGGAGAAATAGTTGGACTTCCCTGGTGGTGCAGTGGTTAAGAATCCACCTGCCATTGCAGGGGACACGGGATCGAGCCCTGGTCCAGGAACATCCCACATGCCACAGAGCAGCTAAGCCTGTGCATCACAACTACTGAACCCACGTGCCACAACTACTGAAGCCCATGCACCTAGAGCTGGTGCTCCGCAACAATGGAAGCCACCACAGTGAGAAGCACGCTCACTGCAACGAAGAGTAGCCCCTGCTCGCCGCAACTAGAGAAAACCTGCGCGCAGCAATGAAGACCCAACGCAGCCAATAAATAAATAAATAAATAAATAAAATTTATCAAAAAAAGGAGAAATAGTTGATAGTTTTGATTATTCAGTCCATCAACAAATGCCAGGTAATGTTAAGGGGACAAAAGTAAAGTATTCCCTTTGTTATAATGAACGATAAATTCCTTGATGACTGAAACCAAATTTTATTTGTCTCTTTCTTTCTAGAAGTTCCTGGCTTCTAGAAATACACACATACTCTCAAAGTTGAATTAAGCCAACTTAACAGGCAGAGCTCTCAAAGTGAACTTTTAGCACTCTAATTTATAGGATTTATTGTCAGGATACCAAACTATATATCAAAAACCAACTTAGTAATGCCTGGATTCAGAACGATGAATGTTCAGAGAGGTGAGATTTTCCATGCTAACCATGGCCTCTCCTCAGCCTGGCTTGACCGTCTCCTTCATAGTAAATCAATGCCTCTTTGGCATGTAGCCTCCTTCATTCCTCCCTCAGGGAAAGGAGACTATGAAACTCTTTTTATAAGATATCATGGCTTCTGGGTGTTGAATCAGTGAGGATATATACACATGTAACACAAGATAATTTACATTACTATTACTCTCAGGAGCTCACTGAAGTAAAAATATTGAAAAATCTGTTACTGTAAATTTTAGGTTTTTTATTTTACAAAACATTTTGTAATTGAAGTAAATATTAAGCGAACCACTGAGAGGCAGTGTAGTCCCCCAAATTATCCTTTCTGCCCATAAAAAGATGGTTTTAGTTTTCCTTTTGAATCCAGAGCATACTAATACTACTTTCAAAGATTTTGGTGTACGTAAGGGATGAAGACTCATTGGCAATATCTCATTCTTCTTACTGGCTTTTTTTGTATACAACCAAAAATCAAGCTATTTTGGAAACACATCCCGGAAAATTGAAAACTGTCCTAAAAAAATGGTTTCCCGGCAAGATCATAAGGTGAATATCATCATTGGAACAGGGGTGGATTTAACATTTGTTAAGGATCTTATTTGAGCCAAGCATATATTTTTAGCAAGTAATTTTACTGAAACAAATTCAGTGGAAAAACCCAGAAATAAGGATTAAATGGTCCACTGTGAAGGTATCAAGCAGATTTATGAAACTAAACAAGACAAACTCACAGTAAAACATTTCAGTTGAATGGATAGAACTTTTTTTAGTTTCTGCTCCACCTGCAGGTGATACTGTGCTACTCACCACATCGTCTCTGGGAAAGGAAAACTCAGAGGGCCACAAGCATTTAAAAAAATAATTTTGTTTCACTTCCAATGTTTTGCAAAAATGACTTCAGAATAACTAGCTATCCAAAAAAAACCAAACACACAAAGTACTTAGAGTAAAAACCAAAAAAAACAAACATAAATATTACCATAGTTATAGGTAGTCTGTTCAAGGTGGGGAGATAGCTGTTTGCTTACTTGATTTTCATATCTGCAAGAGTCAAAGGTCATCGTATATCTCCAGTCATCAGTATTTCAAAAGTAGGGGAGATAGCAACTTAGAGAAAGGGCTCAAGGCTTTACTTACTCAGAAACCGGTGCTCTATAAGAATGCTTTTGCTTTAAGTTTTTCTGAGGATACAAATTGCTTTTTTTCTCACTGTTTATGTGAGGTGCTTAGTAAAAAGGGCAACAGAGCAAGGAGTCCATTTTGCTCTCTCAGTCCCTGTTTCTGGTTAAATATCATTCCCTCATAAGTAGGGATATGACCACATACGTTTGTATAGCTATTTCTAATTCAGTATCAATAATTTGATGTTTATTTGGCTGGTTTTATTTTATTTTATTGTAATGAATAAACAAAAATGTTCTTGTTAATATGATTAACATAACTAGAACCATGTGAAACTAGAGCGTGATATTTAATTTCTCTCTGGAGGCTTTGTAAAAGTCTGAGGGCGATAAGTTAATCACTTTTATTCAGAAGTACTTTTATTGCCCTTATAACTATGAATTGCAAGGCTTGGGTTCAGAAAACAACCAATGTACCCCTACTAAGTTTTGCCTGCAATACTATAAATGTAGAAATATTTCTCTTTCTCTAAGACCTCCAAGATTCCTGTCCTGCAAGAAAGTAGCATTCTTTCCTATCTGTAAGTCTGGGAATCCATAAATCATAGAGCAGGAACCAAAGAGTATATTGTGTCATCATTTCCATATGAAAAGATATATTCTTTTTTCCTCAATAGACTTATCATGCCTTACTAAATAAGATTTTTATTGAAACTATGCAAATAATTATAATAAAAAGCCACAGGACATATTAAAGGCATTTTGCCTAATATTTAACCACTGTTCTGAGCAGTTCTGTCAACAGGAACCAATAATGTACCTTTGATTTAAACAAAATCATCTTTCTTAAATTTTTCCAATTATGTTTATTTTGTATATTGAGGGTTTTATTTTCAGGACTCTTACTGAACTCTAAGAAATCAATTAAATAGATGTCATTTAAAGAATTTTTGCAGTTTGTAATAAGATAGGCTGTTAAAATGGATAGATCAAGAAGAAAAGTGTTCTCATACTTAGTAAACAATAAAACAAAACATTAAGCACAATTAAATTTTCTCTTTAGAGTCATTCAGTCTGAAGTAATTACTTCTTACTCATTTGATCTGTAGTTTTTGGGGAGTCTACTATCACAAAGTCATCTGCATCTATACCAAGAATGCTAGAAATCCTGTCTGATAGATATCTGCTCCTGAGAGCTGTATGCTGAAGGCTGTTCTTACAGAATCAGTAGTTAAGAGTATGTGGTCAAGTCCTTTACTGAAGTCATCATTCTTTTGATGTTTCTTCCAGTACACTCTGAAGCTTGTAGTAGGGACCTTTAGATAAGTGTGAATGAAAAGCAGAAACCACTTTTTGTTTATAGGATTGAAAGACTCTGGTTATTTTATTTATAAAAATGAACAAAATGAGAATGGAGAAATCTGCTACTGAAGTTTCAGACAAATCAATTTTTTAACAATTCAGTAAATGATTACCCTGAGAATAAGAACATATTAATGACAGTGATGTCACTGACAAGTTTCCAGGGTCTTTTAATTTATCCCCAAAAATGTGTGTTATAATTGTCCCCAATTGGCAAGCTATTTTATGCCTAGAAACTAACTCTTTATAATCAACTTATTGATAGTTGTTGTAGCCGACTTTGCACACTATGGCTGTCTTTGTACATTAACTTGACTGTTTCTATTCATCCTAAAAAGTACAAACGTACTAAACTATTTATTTTGCATATAATTATTGTAGGAAAAATGTGCTCTTTTTGATTTGTCAGCTCTTCTTATATCTTGGGCTTGGCAAACAAGACAGGTTTCACAGTAGTGTCGAGCCAATTAAAATTATGGTATGATTTTATATACATACACAATTATTTTTAGCATCCCTTCTTTTATAAAGTAAAAGAGAAATTTACTGATGTATGATTATTGATTGATCTATTAGTCTTCTGTGTATAAAAGACACCTTGATAGTTTTATTACTCTGGTTTTGAGGGCTGAATCTGTTGCTCTCAAAAGGAGATAATGTATGTTATGAGAGTTTAAAGATAAATGCTTATAGGAAACAGTTACAATCTTGATTTCAACTGAAAATAAACACAGCAGTGAGTAACAAGATATATGAGGAATTCTAGCTTTTCAGAAGAGAAATCTTCTTAAAAATATATTCAAAAGCATGAAAAAAGTACACACACAAAAATCAGTAGGCTCTTGAGTGAGACTGTTTTGATGATTATAAGAAACTTTTGCCAGCTAAGAAGAGAAAAATGTAGTGCTACTTGTCAAGAGTGGCCAGTAGATTCAAAGATCAATTTTCCTTTGAACTATTTCGTTGTTTTTCTCTTTATTATTTCTCTTTATTATAAGCTTCCTTTAACCATTTTAATATCTTCATTTTTATCTTTAGACATATAGCAATGCACATTTAGTTAAAGGCTATTGTTTAGATTATCTCAGGATGCAAATTGCTTTCTCCCCACTCTCCGTGGCAAGTAAATAGGCCTGTTCAAAATGGCAAAGAATAACAAGTCAACATTTCTTCTCACCTGGTACACAGGAAAGAAAGGGCTTGACAGAAGTCCAGTATACTTTCTTGTCCAGGAGAGACATCACACATGTAAGCTCCTGAGTAAAATGTACCTTCTCTTTCCAAAATGAACACAGCAGGCTTGTATTTCTGTTAATTTGGCAGAGGAAGAAACCATGAACTAAAAAAGATAAGTTCTACGTAGGTCAAATTTCTTAACTATTCATCCTGTTTTAAAATGGTGAGGATAGAGGTTCAACGTAACTGTCTCATTGCATCCTGTTGTTTAATAAGCTAACAGTTAAGGACAATGCTCTGCCTTTATCCTTAGGGAAAGATCAAGAACACTCATTTGGTACAAGCTTTATGCACCTAAATCACATAAGGGTGTGCCCTTTGAAATCATAACAGGGGAAATACACTGAAATTGGCAAATATATTTAAGAAGGGTTAAAAGAACCTTGGAAGTGGAAGTTTCAAATTTGCTATTTGCACACTCTGTATTTTGTTAACTAGCCATAATTTATCTTTAAATCATCCCATAGTACTGTTAGGGTTAAAAAAAAAAGAGGGGAAGGAAGGGAGTATATAATTAATTTGATACAGTTGGGTATGACCTATACATTTTGATTCCTGTCCATCCCACAACACCACAGTATGTATTTTACTATAAAAATATGCCTGGGTAGTTCATTCAAGGTAGCCCAAGTTGTGTCAGAAATTAAAGTATACACATCACCAGTTTATGGTAATTTTTAGGATCTTAACATTCCTTGGGGGAAAGAAATGAGGGAGTGGGGGCTTAACCATAGTTTTTTTTTTTTTTGCAAGGGTGATTATTCTGTAGAGGAGCCCACTTAATGTGACTTGTTTCAATAAGGAATCTTTAAGTGCGACTAAAATATTTTTAAAAACTGTTAGAACATTTTTAATGCAAAAGAGAATGGTTTTCTTTCTCTTCTGTTATTAATTACCAGATTAGGACTTGCACGAATGGAAACAAATAGCTTCGTTTCATGAATCATCTTATAAATAAACATACAACTCCAAAAACAGAAAAAGAATTCAGATTAACTACCTCATGTATTTGAGGCAGGCCTGGGCTAAAGTGGCTTTCACCAAAAGAAGTACCAGAAAAAATGCTGAGTGACATCAAGAAGATGGAGGAATAGGAGGTTCTAGCCTAATACAGAAACACCAATTTTATAACTGTCCACAGAAGAAAATACCTTCATGAGATTTCTGGAATCCAGGTGAGAGGTAACAGCACGAAGGTGGAGCACAGAAATAAAAAAAGAATTGAAAAGTGTATGAGTAGTTTCACTTTACATGCATCACCCATCAGAGTACAATGCTAAGAGAGATCCCCTCGGCCCACAAGTCTCCCATGGAGGAAGGGAGACTGAAGTGAGCAAGGGACTTTGCTGCAGACCCTCGAACACTGGTGGACCCCATCAGCCAGCCCACCCAGAATCTTTGGCTGGGCTGACACTGGTGAAGGCCTTTCCCTGCAAAGACTGGAAGAAGTGTTTCTTCTTCAAATTCATGGACACCAACACAAGGCCACAAGGATCACAAAGAATCGGGAAACTTGACACCACCAAAGGAACTAAAATAGAACCCTAGTAACTGCCCTAAAGAAATGGAGATCTTACTACCTGACAAAGAATTCAAAATAATTGTCTTAAAGAAGTTCAATGAGCTATGAGAGAACATAGACAGACAACCAAATGAAATCAGAAAAACAAAATACATGAGAAGAACTTTATGTAAAAAAGCAAAAAATCGTGTACCGTATAGATGAGAATCATCTATGCTGCTCAAAAAATGGTTTCTTTTTATCTTACATCATTGTACGTTTATAAAGTCATGTTTTCAAAGACTGTATAGCTCTTTTCGAGACACTCCTAAATTAGAGGCCCGATATAGGAAATACATTTCAACTTCTTTGAATAAAGCAATTAAATATTCAATAGTAAAATAAACACACAGTATCTGGGCTCCAAGCAATATTAATTTGTAATGTTTTAAATTCTAATTGAAGTGAAAAGAGTTTTGCTTTTGTACAGATGGGAAACTTCCTGAAAATATCTTTCCTCATGTTTTCATTCTTTCACGTTAAGCTAGTTGGGAGCCTGAGAAAAACAGTATGAGACTTTGAGGAGCATGAATAAAAACATCAGGTCAGAGGAGGCTTGGATGATGAGAGCAGAGATTCATCATGGAAAATAAACTGTTCTACTCTTGGGGGGAAAAACACTTATAAAATCATGCTAAGTGGAACTGTCATTGTAAAGCCACAATGTATTTCATTTTAAAATATAAATATAATGATTCTATGTGTGCATTCACACATAACATTTTCTAGCTTTGTCAACTAAAAAAGCCTAAAAATGATTGACAATAACCAACCCATGAGCAATAAGCATTTTAAGTATCCAGACTGTGATCTTGAAATAACAATTTAAAGTGAAAGAAACCAGAACATCTTGAAAAATGACATGATTCCAGTGCAAGAAATATACTAGTTGAGCCAAGAACACCTTGTCCTACCAGATAGTAAGGAAGCTATCAAATATCACAAGGGTCATGTTAAAAGGATGCAGGAGCCAACTTGAAGGGGCTCTCACTGACCAAATATGGAACAATTTAAGTTTTAATACGGAGAAGAAATGCAGTGGATTGAATTCCATCAAAAATGTTTAAATATGTAAGTTCATAATAATATTTAAAAAGTAAACCAATAAACTAGGTATCTTCTGAGAATGACAGTGAAGCAGTTTTCCATCTTGAAAACTGTATGTTTTCAAGAATCAAGAATTTATCCTGACTTTCCCATATAAACTGTACTACTGGTCAACTTAGGAGTAGGTAATAGTAAAAGGCTTTTTATTAAAATCATTACAGCTAATAAATGAAAAAGAAGTGATACAACTAGAATATCACCTTTTTTCAAACTCAGTTGAGGTTAACAGGTCTAGATACTAAGCATCAATGATTACTACACCAAAAAATAGCAAAAACCGAGAGCATGTGTCTTCTGACACATGCTCTTACTAAATATAGTAAGCAAATACTGACAGATCTGAAGGTAGAAATAGACAACAATACAATAATAGTAGGGGCCTTCAGTACTCCACTTCCAACAATGGATAGATTATCCATACAGAAAATTAATAAGGAAACATTGAACTTTAACTGTACTTTAGACCAAATAAACCTAACAGGTATATACAGAATATTCCATCCAACAGCAGCAGAATACACATTCTTCTCAAGCACACAAGGACTGTTCTCCAGGATAGATCATATGTTAGGCCACAAAACAAGTCTTAGCAAATTTAAGAAGATTGAAACCATACTAAGTATCTTTTCTGACCACAGTGTTATGAAATTAGAAGTCAATAACAGAAAGAAAACTGGAAAAATTATCAAATATGTGGAGATTAAACAATAGGCTATTGATCAACCAAAGTATCGAAGAACTCAAAAGGGAAGTCAAAAAATATCTTGAAACAAATGAAAATAGCAAACCAACAGTTATGGGATGCAGGAAAAAAAGCAGTTTTAAGAGGGAAGTTTATAGTGATAAACATCCACATTAAGAAAAAAGAGAGATCTCAAGTAAATTACTTAAATTTATACCTCAAGAAACCAGGAAGAGAAAAACATACTAAGTCCCAAGTTAAGAGAAGGAAGGAAATAACAAAGATTAGAGCAGAAGTAAATGAACTAGAGAACAAAAAAAAACAGAAAAGATCAACAAAACTAAGAGCTGTTTTTTTTTGGAAAGGTAAATAAAATTGAACATTTAGCTAGACTAAGAAAAAAAAGAGGGCTTCCCTGGTGGCACAGTGGTTAAGAATCCACCTGCCAATGCAGGGGACACGGGTTCGAGTCCTGGTCCGGGAAGATCCCATATGCCGCAGAGCAACTAAGCCCATGCGCCACAACTACTGAGCCTGAGCTCTAGAGCCCGTGAGTCACAACTACTGAGCCCACGTGCCACAACTACTGAGCCCATGCACCTAGAGCCCATGCTCCACAACAAGAGAAGCCACCGCAATGAGAAGCCCATGCACTGCAACGAAGAGTAGCCCCCACTTGCTTCAACTAAAGAAAGCCTGCGCAGCAATGAAGACCCAAAGCAGACAAAAATAAATAAAAATTAATTAATTAATTAATTAATCTAAAAAATAAAAGATAAAAAAATTTTCCTCTAGGATCAGGAATAAGCCAAAGATGCCTATTCTTGACACTTTTATTCAACACAGTATTGGAAGTCCTAGCCAGAGGATTTAAGCAAGAAAAATAAAAGTTATCCAAATTGGAAAGGAAAAAAATTCAAATTGTCTCTGTTTGCAGATGACATGATATTATATACAGAAAACCATCTCATTTACAGTAACATTAAAACAATTTTTAAAAACATTTGGAATAAATTTAATTAGGAGGAGAAAAATCTGTGCCCTGAAACATGAAGACACAGATGAAAGAAATTGAAGACACAAATACATGGAAAGATATTTCATTTTATGAATTGGAAGAATTAATATTGTTAAACTGTCCATACTACTCAAAGCCATCTATAGATTAAATACAATGCCTATAAAAATTCTAATGTTATTTTTCACAGAACTAGAACAAACAATCCTAAAATCTGTATGAAACCACAAAAGACCCTGAATAGCCGAAGCAATTCTGAAAAAGAAAAACAAAGCTATGGACATCACACTCCCTGATTACAAGCTATATTACAAAGCTACAATAACCAAAACTGTATGGTACTAGCATAGAGACAGACTCACAGATAAATGGAACGGAATTGAGAACCCAGAAATAAGCTTATGCATTTACAGTCAACTAATACTTGATAAAGGAGCCAAGAATACTCAGTAAAGGATAATCTCTTCAATAAATGGTGTGGGGAAAACTGGATATTCACACGCAAAAGAGTGAGACTGGACCCTTATCTTACACCCCTCACAAAAATTAACTCTAAATGGATTAAAGGCTCAAATGTAACACCTGAAACTCTAAAACTCCTAGGAGAAAACATATTGAAAAACTCCTTGACATTGGTCTTGGCAACAATTTTTTGGATATGACACCAAAAACATAAGCAACAAAAGCAAAAATCAACAAGTTGGCCTATATCAAACTAAAAAGCTTCTCCACAGCAAAAGAAACAGTCAACAAAATGAAAAGGCAACCTATGGATTGGGAGGATATCCTGATAAGAGGTTAATATGCCAAATATATAAGAAACTCATATGACCCAATAGCAAAAAAAAAAAAAAAAAAAAAAAATCCAAGGAGAAAATGGGCAGAGGAACTAAATACACATTTTTCCAAAGAAAATATACAGATGACCAACAGGTACATGAAAAGGTGCTCAACTTCACTAATCATCAGGGAAATGCAAATCAAAAGCAATGAGATATCACTTACACATGTTAGGATAGCTATTATCAAAAAGACAAATGACAGCATGTTGGCAAGGATGTGACAACATGGGAACCCTGTGTCTTGTTTGTGGCAATGTAAATTGGCAGAGCCACTATAGAAAGCAGTATCGAGATTCCTCAAAAAGTTAAAAACAGAATTATCATATGATCCAGCAATCCCACTTCTGGGTATATATCCAAAGAATGAAAACACTAACTTGAAAAGATTATCTGCATGCCCATATTCATTGTAGCATTATTCACAATAGCTAAGACATGGAAACAACCTGTGTCCATCAACAGATGAATGGATAAAGAAAATGTGAGATTTATGTAAATATTATTCAGCCATAAAAAGAAGAAAATCCTGCCATTTGTGACAATATGGATTGACCTTAAGAGCACTATGCTGAGTGAAATAAGACAGAGAAAGACAAATACTGTATTGATATCCCTTATACATGGAATCTAAAAAAACCAACTCACACAGAAAGTAGAATGGTGGTTTCCAGAAGCTGGGGTGGGGGAAATGGTGAAACGTTAGTCATAGGGTACAGACTTCCAGTTACAAGATGAATAAATTCTGAGGATCTAATATACAGCATGGTGACTAAAGTTAATAATATTGTATTATATACTTGACAGTTGCTAAGAGAGTATATCTTAATTGTTTTCACCACACACACACACACACACACACAAAGGTAATTATGGGGGGTTATGGATGTGTTAACCAAGATTATTGTGGTAATCACAGTATATACATGTATCAAATCATCACATTGTATACCTTAAACTTACACAATGTTATGTATCAATTATATCTCAATAAAGTTGGGAAAAAAAGTACATTTATATTTTCTTCTCATCAAAAGACTCAGTTACTTGTTAGAAAGTTTTGCCCTTTCAAATTAATTAAAGGCAAATATATTAGGATTTTAAAAATAATAGTTGCTAACAGGTGAAGGGCACACTAGACCTCTCTGTACAATCTTTGCAATTTCCTATGAATCTATTTCAAAATAAAAAGTTAAAAAAACATAATAAAGATAGAGAAAGTAGTATGCAAAATATTAATTCTTCTTGAATTTAATAATGGGTATGTATGTGTTCACTGTGTTATTCTTTTTACTCATCTATGTGTTTGGAAATTTTCTTAATAAAATTTGGAAAATAAAAAGAAAACTTTTATTTAAAAGAAGTAAAAATTATTACTCAACCCTGGAATTCATTCATTTTAATTGTGTTTACATATATATTCTGTTATAAATTGATTGCAGCCATTTAACTTCTGCATATATACCATGTTTCTCCAGATGGATGAATACAGACAAGTAATACTCAGAAAAAAAAGTGAAAGGAAAATTATGAGAGAAAAGAAGAACACATAAGGAGTCAATTTAATTCTTCAAAATTCACTTGAAAATGGCTTTCTCAGGGCCATTTTATGAAATGAGTTTTCTACTTATCCCCTTCCAATGTGTAATTTTCAGTTCTTTAACCTGATCTTTTCCATTTTCAGGGCTTCAGAGCACTAAATCCAAGTGGATTTAGTTTGGCTTTAGTTAGAAAGTTCAGGCTAAAGTGGTTTTCATCCTGCTGAGCTTTTTTTTTTTTTTCTATCTTTCATCTCTTCTTTCCTCCCCCTCCTTCTAAGAATGACATTTGACTCTTATCCCTAACAACTAGAAAAAGACTTGACTTTCATTTGTATCTTAAAATGATACTTTGGAGATAATGACAAAACAACCCAAGACTAGTTATTTTAGAGAAAGGCGGTATGTGAATGTTAAGTTATTAAGTTACTCAGCAAAATATACCAAGATTATATCAATACATTTATTGGGTGCCTGACATAGAGGCTCTCTAGGACTTCTAAATGAGGCTAAAGTGCTTTAAATACATAAAGCACCTGAGCTATGTGCACCAATATCACTCATCACACAGTAGACTGATAAAGAAGCCCTTGAGACTAGAAGTCAAAAAGCAAAGATAAAAAATACACTCAAAGAGACTGGAAATAATCAGTTTTCTGGTATCTTTGTAAATAAGACATGCCTGAAAGTAAGCCAGATTAACTTCAGCTCCCCCTGGTCTAACCACTTCTCAACCTCTCTCAACATTCATGAAAAATTCATTCATTCCATAACAAAAAGGACCTACTTAATGTTGACAAAATTGCTCATTTCCCATATGCAAATAATATTTTCCAAAACATCACTGTAAAAGGATAACACATGTCAAGGAAAATGAAAACTTTTAATTAACATTTAGAGACAGGGATTTCCCTGGTGGCACAGTGGTTAAGAATCTGCCTGCCAATACAAGCGACACGGGTTCGAGCCCTTGCCCGGGAAGATCCCACATGCCGTGGAGCAACTAAGCCTGTGTGCCACAACCACTAAGCCTGGCTGAGCCTGCAAGCCACAACTACTGAGCCCACATGCCACAATTACTGAAGCCTGAGCACATAGAGTCCATGCTCCACAACAAGAGAAGCCACAACAATGAGAAGCCCATGCACGGCAACGAAGAGTAGCCCCCGCTCAGTGCAACTAGAGAAAGCCCACGCACAGCAACGAAGACCCAAGGCAGCCAAAAATAAATAAGTTAATTAATTAAAAAAAATTTAGAGTCAGTGCAACAGGATGGTCCCAGGAATGCAAAATACTTATATGTTTATTTTCTGTGGGTCCCTCTTAGTTTTGCCTTGCTGTTTTCAATAGTTTGTTCTCTGAGAGATTTAACTAAGGGTTCAAGAATATATTCGTGACTTCTCTTCTGGTCTGAGTTAAAAACCCTGAATGCCCTGTGGTTACTCTTTTTATAGCATTTTATCTGTACAATTGCAAATGTGTGTTTGTCAGTCTCCCCTCTTGAAAGCAGGAATAATAATTTTTTAAGGGCTTTTAGAATAGGGAAAATAGTTGCACATATCAGAACATTTATTGCTGAATAGGAAATTGTGCGTTGACTAAAAAAACTATGTTTAAAAGAAGTTAAAACAAAAAAACTATTTTAATACAGTAGAACCTGTACCAAAGCCAGCTGAGTGACCTGGATTTCCTTTTCTTTTTCACAGAAAATTTGTTTGTCAATTAAAAAAAAATACCATAATCATTATTATAAAGAAGTGAAAACAAATTCTCAGAACATAAAACCAACACATTAATGAAAAATAAACTCTGAGGAAGAGAAGGTTAACAGAACCTGTGCCCTAGCCCTCATTTATATCCATACCTCTAGGTTGCATTATTAGTTTCCCTTTTATGAGAAGGAGGGAGAGTGGGAAGGAGGGAGAAAGCAAGGGATTAAGAAAGAAAGAAGGAAATAATGAACTGTTATGATTGTAAGCCAGAATTTTGTGCATACATTTAATGTTCAGAAAACAATGGATTCCCTATTTTACAGCTATCTTTAATATCAACCAGCCAGGATTAGTATTTTTAGCTCATCTTTTCTTACTTTAAAATAATAGTTTTTGTCCTGGTTAGGGCTCAGAATTACCTACAAAGCTATACAAAATGCAGATACTAAGAACCCATCCCAAGATTACTGAATCTCCAAAGGTAAGAAACAAGAATTTGTATATAGTTTTATTTTTTGTTTTTTTAATTTAATTTTTTAATTGAAGTGTAGTTGATTTATAATGTTTCAGGTGTATGGCTAATTTATATATATATATATTATTCTTTTTCAGATTCCTTTCCATTATAAGTTATTACAAGATATTGAATATATGGTAAGTCCTTGTTGTTTATCTATTTTATATAGAGTAGTGTGTATCTGTTAATCTCCAACTCCTAATTTATCCATCCCTCCCTGCCTTTCCCCTTTGATAGCCATAAGTTTCTTTTATATGTCTATTGTATACATTTTTAAAAAGAAAAGGTAAAGGCACAAGGGATTCAGATATGCATCTTGGTTAAAAACCCAGTGCTACTAAAAATCCAGAGAACCAAACGAAAAAGGTAACACATAAGTAAGCAAAGTAAGAGAATATAAAATTAATGTGTAAAAATATTTTTAAATTCATGTATCTTTAAGATATAATGTTACAAATAAAATAAACATATAAAATAACAGCAAAAATATAAAACATCTAGGAATAAAATTAAATAGAAGCCTTCAAGATCACTCCAGAAGAAACTTTAAAATTCTCCTGCAGGACACAGAAGACAGAAACAAATAGAAAGTCTATGTCCTCAGAAAGGAAGATTCAACACCATGAAATCACCCAAAAGGATGTTTTAAAAATAGGGGGAGACCAAGATGGTGGTGGAGTAGGACGTGGAGATCACCTTCCTCCCCATAAAAACATCAAAAATACATCTACATGTGGAACAACTCATACAGAACACCTACTGAATGCTGGCAGAAGCCTCAGATTCCCCAAAGGCAAGAAAAGTCCCATGTACCTGGATAGGGAAAAAGAAAAAACAGAGACAAAAGAATACAGATGGGACCCACACCTCTGGGAGGGAGCTGTGAAGGAGGAAAAGTTTCCACACACTAGGGAGCCCCTTCACTGCCGGGGATGGGGGGTTGGCAGGAGTGAAGCTTCAGAGCCATGAAGGAGACTGCAGCAACAGGAGTGCAGAGGGCAAAGTGGAGAGATTCCCGCACAAAGGATTGGTGCCAACCAGCACACACCACCCTGCCAGGTCGGGTGGGGGCTGGAAGCTGAGGCTCAGGCTTTGGAGCTCAGACCCCAGGGAGAGGACTGGGGTTGGCGGCGTGAACACAGCCTGAAGGGGCTAGTGCATCACAGCTAGCTGGGAGGGAGTCCAGGAAAAAGTCTGGACCTGCCAGAGAGGCAAGAGACCTTTGTTTTGGAGTACACGAGGAGAGGGGATTCCTTCCCAGTGTTCCCACAGAAGGCAGAGCACCACCTAGGTGAATTCCAGAGATGGGTGAGAGCCACAGCTATCAGCTCAGACCCCAGAGACGGGCAAGAACCGCTAATGCTGCTGCAGCTGCCACCAAGAATCCTATGTGCAAGCACAGGTCACTATCCACACCCCCTGGGAGCCTATGCAGCACACCACTGCCAGGGTCCTGTGATCCAGGAAAAAGTTTCCCAGGAGAATACATGGTGTGCCTCAGGCTGTTGCAATTTCACGCCAGCCTCTGCTGCCTCAGTCTCACCCAGCATTCCAATTATGACTACCATACCCCTCCCTCCCCCTGGCCTGAGTGAGCAAGAGAGCCCTAATCAGCTGCTGCTTTAGCCCCCACACCCATCTGGGCAGGGAACAGACTCCTGAGAGTGACCTACACGCAGAGATGGGGCCAAAACAAAAGCTGAACCCCAGGAGCTGTGCGAATGAAGAAGAGAGAGGGAAATCTCTCCATGCAGCCTCAGGAGCAGCAGATTAAATCCCCACAATTAACTTGATAAACCCTGCCTCAAGAATACCTGAATAGACAACGAATGTTCCCAAAACTGAGGCATGAGGCAGTGCACTTTGGGAGCAACTGTAGACTTTGGGTTTGCTTTCTGCCTCTAATTTGTTTCTGGTTTTATGTTTATCTTAGTTTAGTATTTAGTGATTATTATCATTGGTAGATTTGTTTATTGGTTTGGTTGCTCCTTTCCTTTATATATATATATATATATATATATATATATATAATTTCCATTTTCTCCTTTTGTGAGTGTGTATGTGTATGCTTCTTTGTGTGATTTTGTCTTTTACCATTTGTCCTAGGGTTCTCTCTGTTCATTTTTTGTTTTTGTTTTTGCTTTTTTTTCTCTTTCCTTTTCTTCTGAGCTGTGTGGCTGGCATGGTCTTGGTGCTGTGGCTTGATGTCAGGCCTAAGCCTCTGAGGTGGGAGGGCCGAGTACAGGACTTTGGACCACCAGAAACCTCCCTGCCCCATGTAATATCAACTGGCGAGAGCTCTCCCAGAGATCTTCATCTCAACATTAAGACCCAGCTCCACCCACTGCCAGCAAGCTCCAATACTGGACGCCCCATGCCAAACAACCAGCAAGATAGGAACACAACCCCACCCATTAGCAGAGAGGCTGCCAAAAGTCATACTAAGTTCACAAACACTCCAAAACACACCACCAGATGCAGTCCTGCCCACCAGAAGGAAAAGATACAGCTCCACCCACAAGAACACAGGCACCAGTCCCCTCCACCAGGAAGCCTACACAAGCCACTGAACCAACCTCACCCACTGGGGGAAGACACCAACAATAATGGGAAATATGAACGTGCAGCCTGTGAAAGGAAACTCCAAACACAGTAAGTTAAACAAAATGAGAAAACAGAGAAATATGCAGCAGATGAAGGAGCAAGGTAGAAACGCACCAGACAAAAGAATTGAAGAGGAAATAGGCAGTCTACCTGAAAAAGAATTCAGAGTAATGAGAGTAAATATGATCCAAAATCTCAGAAATAGAATGGAGAAAATACAAGAAACATTTAACAAGGACCTAAAAGAACTAAAGAGCAAACAAACAATGATGAACAACACATTAAGTGAAATTTAAAATACTCTAGAAGGAATCAGTAGCAGAATAACTGAGGCAGAAGGACGGAGAAGTGACCTGGATGATAAAATAGTGGTAGTAACTGCCACAGAGCAGAATAAAGAAAAAGGAATGAAAAGAACAGAGGACAGTACCATGGACCTCAGGGACAACATTAAATGCAACAACATTAGAATTTTAGGTGTTCCACAAGAAGAAGAGAAAAAGAAAGGGACTGAGAAAATATTTGAAGAGATTATAGTTGAAAACTTACCTAATATGAGAAAGGAGAGAGTCAATCAAGTCCAGGAAGCACAGAGAGTCCCATACAGGATAAATCCAAGGAGAAACATGCCAAGACACACAGTATTCAACCTATCAAAATTAAAGTCAGGAAGGGAAAAGCAACAAATGATATACAAGGGAAACCCCCTAAGGTTAATAGCTGATCTACCAGCAGAAACTCTGCAAGCTAGAAGGGAGTGGCAGGATATATGTAAAGTGATGAAAGGGAAAAACTTACAACCAAGATTACTCTACTAAGCAAGGATCTCATTCACATTCGATGGAGAAATTAAAACCTTTACAGACAAGCAAAAGTTAAGAGAATTCAGCACCACCAAACCAGCTTTATGACAAATGCTAAAGGAAATTCTCTAGGCAGGAAACACAACAGAAGGTAAACACCTACAAAAACAAACCCAAAACAATTAAGAAAATGGTAAGAGGAACATATCAATAATTACCTTAAATATAAATGGATTAAAAGCTCCAACCAAAAGACACAGACTGGCTGAATGGATACAAAAACAAGATCCGTATATATGCTGTCTACAAAACACTGACTTCAGACCTAGGGACACATAAATACTGAAAGTGAAGGGATGGAAAAAGACATTCCATGCAAATAGAAATCAAAAGAAAGCTGGAGTAGCAATTCTCATATCAGACAAAATCGACTTTAAAATAAAGACTATTACAAGACACAAAGAAGGACACTACATAATGATCAAGGGATCAATCCAAGAAGAAGATTTAACAATTGTAAATATTTATGCACCCAACATAGGAGCACCTCAATACATAAGGCAAATGCTAACAGCCATAAAACGGGAAATGGACAGTAACACAGTCATAGTAGGGGATTTTAACACCCTACTTTCACCAATGGACAGATCATCCAAAATGAAAATAAATAAGGGAACACAAGCTTTAGAAGACACATTAGACTAGATAGACTTAATTGATATTTATAGGACATACAATAAAAAAACGACAGAATACACTTTCTTCTCAAGTTCTCATGGAACATTCTTCAGGATAGATCATATCCTGGGTCACAAATCAAGCATCTGTAAATTTAAGAATATTGAAATCATATAAAGTATCTTTTCCAAGCATAATGCTATGAGACTAAAAATCAAATACAGGAAAAAGAAACTGTAAAATAATACAAATACAGGGAGGCTAAACAATATGCTACTAAACAACCAAGAGACCACTGAAGACATCAAAGAGGAAATAAAAAAATACCTAGA
Source organism: Physeter macrocephalus (assembly GCF_002837175.3). Taxonomy (NCBI): domain Eukaryota; kingdom Metazoa; phylum Chordata; class Mammalia; order Artiodactyla; family Physeteridae; genus Physeter; species Physeter macrocephalus. Next base: position 17,157,046 of record NC_041214.2, read on the forward strand.
AAAAAAAATACCTAGAAACAAATGAAAATGAAAACACAACTACCCAAAACCTATGGGATGCAACAAAAGCAGTTCTAAGAGGGAAATTTATAGCAATACAATCAAGAAACAAGAAAAATCTCAAACAACCTAACCTTACACCTAAAGCACTTAAAGAAAGAAGAACAAAAAAACCCCAAAGTTAGCAGAAGGAAAGAAATCATAAAGATCAGAGCAGAAATAAATGAAA
>NC_041214.2:17157291-17158634 GCF_002837175.3 Physeter macrocephalus
CAGACTCATCAAGAAAAAAAGGGAGAAGACTCAAATCAATAGAATGAGAAATGAAAAAGAAGAAGTAATAACTGGAACTGCAGAAATACAAAGGATCATGAGAGATTACTACAAGCAACTATACGCCGATACGATCGAAAACCTGGAAGAAATGGACAAATTCGTAGAAAAGCACAACCATGTGAGACTGAAGCAGGAAGAAACAGAAAATATGAACAGACCAATTACAAGTAATGAAATTGAAACTGTGATTAAAATTCTTCCAACAAACAAAAGCCCAGGACCAGTTGGTTTCACAGGTGAATTCCATCAAACATTTAGAGACGAGCTAACACCTATCCTTATCATCTCTTCCAAAAAATAGCAGAGGGAGGAACATTTCCAAACTTTCTACGAGGCCACCATCACCCTGACACCAAAACCAGACAGATATGTCACAAAGAAAGAAATCTACAGACCAATGTCACTGATGAATATAGATGCAAAAATCTTCAACAAAATACTAGCAAACAGAATCCAGCAGCACAGGAAAAGGATCATACACCATGATCAGTGGGGTTTACCCCAGATGTGCAAGGATTCTTCAATATATGCAAATCAATCAATGTGATACACCATATTAACAAACTGAATGATAAAAACCGTATGATCATCTCAATAGATGCAGAAAAAGCTTTAAACAAAATTCAATACCCATTTATGATAAGCACTCTCCAGAAAGTAGGCATAGAGGGAATTTACCTCAACATAATAAAGGCCATATATGAAAAATCCACAGCCAACACTGTTCTCAGTGGTGAAAAACTGAAAACTTCTTCTAAGATCAGGAACAGGATAAGGTTGCCCACTCTCACCATGCTTATTCAACATAGTTTTGGAAGTTTAAGACACAGCAATGAGAGAAGAAAAAGAAATAAAAGGAATCCAAAATGGAAAAGAAGTAAAACTGTCACTGTTTACAGATGAGATGATACTAAACATAGAGAATCCTAAAGATGCTACGGGAAAACTAATAGAGCTAGTCAATGACATTGGTAAAGTAGCAGGATACGAAATTAATGCACAGAAATCTCTTGCATTCCTATACACTAACAACAAAAAATCTGAAAGAGAATTTAAGGAAACAATCCCATTTAGCATTGCAACAAAAATAATGAAATACCTAGGAATAAACCTACCTAAGGAGACAGAAACCCTGTATGCAGAAAACTATAAGACACTGATGAAAGAAATTAAAGATGATACAAACAGATGGAGAGATATACCATGTTCTTGGATTGGAAGAATCAACATTGTGAAAACGACTCTACTACCCAAAGCAATCTACAGATTCAATGCAATCC
>NC_041214.2:17159629-17161814 GCF_002837175.3 Physeter macrocephalus
CAGACTCATCAAGAAAAAAAGGGAGAAGACTCAAATCAATAGAATGAGAAATGAAAAAGAAGAAGTAATAACTGGAACTGCAGAAATACAAAGGATCATGAGAGATTACTACAAGCAACTATACGCCGATACGATCGAAAACCTGGAAGAAATGGACAAATTCGTAGAAAAGCACAACCATGTGAGACTGAAGCAGGAAGAAACAGAAAATATGAACAGACCAATTACAAGTAATGAAATTGAAACTGTGATTAAAATTCTTCCAACAAACAAAAGCCCAGGACCAGTTGGTTTCACAGGTGAATTCCATCAAACATTTAGAGACGAGCTAACACCTATCCTTATCATCTCTTCCAAAAAATAGCAGAGGGAGGAACATTTCCAAACTTTCTACGAGGCCACCATCACCCTGACACCAAAACCAGACAGATATGTCACAAAGAAAGAAATCTACAGACCAATGTCACTGATGAATATAGATGCAAAAATCTTCAACAAAATACTAGCAAACAGAATCCAGCAGCACAGGAAAAGGATCATACACCATGATCAGTGGGGTTTACCCCAGATGTGCAAGGATTCTTCAATATATGCAAATCAATCAATGTGATACACCATATTAACAAACTGAATGATAAAAACCGTATGATCATCTCAATAGATGCAGAAAAAGCTTTAAACAAAATTCAATACCCATTTATGATAAGCGCTCTCCAGAAAGTAGGCATAGAGGGAATTTACCTCAACATAATAAAGGCCATATATGAAAAATCCACAGCCAACACTGTTCTCAGTGGTGAAAAACTGAAAACTTCTTCTAAGATCAGGAACAGGATAAGGTTGCCCACTCTCACCATGCTTATTCAACATAGTTTTGGAAGTTTAAGACACAGCAATGAGAGAAGAAAAAGAAATAAAAGGAATCCAAAATGGAAAAGAAGTAAAACTGTCACTGTTTACAGATGAGATGATACTAAACATAGAGAATCCTAAAGATGCTACGGGAAAACTAATAGAGCTAGTCAATGACATTGGTAAAGTAGCAGGATACGAAATTAATGCACAGAAATCTCTTGCATTCCTATACACTAACAACAAAAAATCTGAAAGAGAATTTAAGGAAACAATCCCATTTAGCATTGCAACAAAAATAATGAAATACCTAGGAATAAACCTACCTAAGGAGACAGAAACCCTGTATGCAGAAAACTATAAGACACTGATGAAAGAAATTAAAGATGATACAAACAGATGGAGAGATATACCATGTTCTTGGATTGGAAGAATCAACATTGTGAAAATGAGTATACTACCCAAAGCAATCTACAGATTCAATGCAAACCCTATCAATATACCAATGGCATTTTTCACAGAACTAGAACATAATTTTACAATTTGTATGGAAACACAGAAGAGCCCGAATAGCCAAACCAATCTTGAGAAAGAAAAATGGAACTGCAGGAATCAGGCTCCCTGACTTCAGACTATACTACAAAGCTACAGTAGTCAAGACAATATGGTATTGGCACAAAAACAGAAATATAGATCAATGGAACAGGATAGAAAGCCCAGAGATAAACCCATGCACATATAGTCACCTTATCCTTGCAAAGGAGGCAAGAATATACAATGGAGTGAAGACAGCCTCTTCAATAATTGGTGCTGGGAAAACTGGACAGCTGCATGTAAAAGAATGAAATTAGAACAATTCCTAACACCATACACAAAAATAAACTCAAAGTGGATTAAAGACCTAAATATAAGGCCAGACACTATAAAACTCTTAGAAGAAAACATAGGCAGAACACTCTATGACAGATATCATAGCAAGATCGTTTTTGACCCACCTCCTAGAGAAATGGAAATAAAAACAAAAATAAACAAATGGGACCTAATGGAACTTAAAAGCTTTTGCACAGCAAAGGATACCAAAAACAAGATGAAAAGACAACCCCCAGAATGGGAGAAAATATTTGCAAATGAAGCAACTGACAAAGGATTAATCTCCAAAATTTACAAGCAGCTCATGCAGCTCAATAGCAAAGAAACAAACAACCCAATCCACAAATGGGCAGAAGACCTAAATAGACATTTCTCCAAAGAAGATATACAGATTGCCAACAAACACATGAAAGAATGCTCAACATCATTAATCATTAGAGAAATGCAAATCAAAACTACAATG
>NC_041214.2:17162709-17168001 GCF_002837175.3 Physeter macrocephalus
TATACACTACCAAACGTAAAATAGATAGCTAGTGGGATGCAGCCGCATAGCACAGGGAGATCAGCTCTGTGCTTTGTGACCACCGAGAGGGGTGGGATAGGGAGGGTGGGAGGGAGGGAGATGCAAGAGATATGGGAACATATGTATATGTATAACTGATTCACTTTGTTGTAAAGCAGAAACTAACACACCATTGTAAAACAGTTATACTCCAATAAAGATGTTAAAAAAATAATTCAAAAATAAAAAAATAAGGAAACCATAAACAAGACAAAAAGACAACCCTCAGAAATGGAAAAAATATTTGCAAACGAAGCAACAAAGGATTAATCTCCAAAATATACAAGCAGCTCATGCAGTTCAATATCAAAAAACAAACAACCCAATCCAAAAATGGGCAGAAGACCTAAATAGACACTTCTCCAAAGAAGATATACAGATTGCCAACAAACACATGAAAGGATGCTCAACATCACTAATCATCAGAGAAGTGAAAATCAAAACTACAATGAGGTATCACCTCACACTGGTCAGAATGGGCATCATCAAAAAATCTACAAACAATAAATGCTGGAGAGGGTGTGGAGAAAAGGGAACCCTCTTGCACTGCTGGTGGAAATGTAAATTGACACAGCCACTATGGAGAACAGTGCGGAGGTTCCTTAAAAAGCTAAAAATAGAACTACCATATGACCCACCAATCCCACTACTGGGCGTATACCCTGAGAAAACCATAATTCAAAAAGAGACATGTACCACAATGTACATTGCAACACTATTTACAATAGCCAGGACATGGAAGCAACCTAAGTGTCCATCGACAGATGAATGGATAAAGAAGATGTAGCACATATATACAATGGCATATTACTCGGCCATAAAAAAAATGAAATTGAGTTATCTGTAGTGAGTTGGATGGACCTAGAGTCTGTCATACAGAGTGAAGTAAGTCAGGAAGAGAAAAACAAATACTGTATGCTAACACATATATATGGAATCTAAAAAAAAAAAAAAAAGGTTTCTGATGAACCTAGGGGCAGGACAGGAATAAAGACGTAGAGGTAGAGAATGGACTTGAGGACATGGGGAGGGGGAAGGGTAAACTGAGACGAACTGAAAGAGTAGCATGGATGTATATACACTATCAAATGTAAAATAGATAGCTAGTGGGAAGTAGGTGCATAGCACAGGGCTATCAGCTTGGTGCTTTGCATGCATCTAGAGGGGTGGGATAAGGAGTGTGGGTGGGAGATTCAAGAGGGAGGGGATATGGGGATATATATATACATATAACTGATTCATTTTGTTATACAGCAGAAACTAACACAACAATTGTGAAGCAATTATACTCCAATAAAGATGTTAAAAAATAAAAATAAGCTGATTCTAAAGCTCATATAAAAAACTAACAAGGAAAATCACTAGGGAAATTCTGAAGATTACTGATGGATTATTAGTTTTTCAGAAGTGAAAGCATATTATAAAACTATAATAATTAATCCAGCACATGAATGTTGTAAAGCTACAATAAAAAGCATATGATTAGCTATAATAATGGAAAACTGATAGTGGGAAAAGGAAATCCAATAGTAGATGAAACACAAAGAGATATGGTGTACAATAAAAGTGGTATTTCAAATCAATGAAGAAAATAAGTTTATTCAGTAAATGCTGAATGTCATTCATTTTATTCAATGTAATTTTATGTCATCATCAACATTAAAAAAATGTAAATCTACTAGATGAAAATATGGGAGAAGCATGTAAAATAAACTTGGAGTAAAAATTTTCTTTCTAAGTGTAGCACAAAACTCAGAAGCCAAATAAAAGATTGATAAATTCAACTACCAATAATTTTATCAAGGCCAAGAATAAAGTCTATAGAAGTAAAATAAAATTAGGAAAAATATCTACAACTCATATCACAGACAATGTGTTAACTTCATTAACTGATAATAAACTTTACAAATTTTAAAAGGGTCAACAATCCAACTAAAATTTCAGCAAAGGCTATGAGCAAAATGCAGAAGAAGAAAACTTAATAAAATAAAACCTCAGGTAGGTCTTAACCATGTGCAGCTACAGATATTTTCCTCTTGTCAGTCTGGCAAAGATCACAAAGTGCTATTTTCAAAAAAACAAAAATTGCTACCAAAGGTGTGGAAAAATAGGCATTTTCATACATTACCAATGGGAGTGTAAATTGAAACAGCCACTGTGAAGGGTGATTTAACAGTGGCAGTTCAGATAAAAAATGTGCATATTCTTTGACCCAGAAAAGCCACTTCTATAACTATAACCTGATTTATATTTGGAACTGATATATGCAGAACTTATTCATTTTAGCATTGCTTATAAGATCAGAAGGTTGAAAACTTAAATCTCTATTACTAAGGGTCTAGCTAAATAAATTGTGGGTACACATCTATGCAATGGAATAGTCAGCAACTGTTTAAAAGAATAAGGTGTATCTATGTAGATTTACAGTGAAAAACCAAGGTGCCAAGTATTGTGTTTATTCTGCTAAGTTATTTTCACATAGCATATATACTTTTTTGTGAAATGGAGTATCTCCAAAATATACATGAAATTGGTACTAGTGATTTCCTCTTGGGAGGAGGATTAAGTGGCTACAGAGAAAGAGTGGCAGGAAAGTTTACTGTTCATTGTATATGGTTTAGAATATTTTTATTTTTATAACATTTATTCAATGAAAAATATGAATTGGAACTCTAAAAACCAACACCCTACTCCTGCCTGAGGTTTTACCAGTTTGTTTTTCAGACACAGCCCCTTTAAAAAGAAGAGAGACAACACCCAAGGCAAAGCTTCCCTGGAAATGCCAAATTGGCCTGTTAAGACAGTGATCTTGAATTACACACTTTAAGCTACTGTGCCTGACTGGCTCCATTATTGTCTGGCCCTCTTTCAGCTCTCCTGGCTGAAATGACTTCCATTGTTCCTTGCTTCTTGATTGCTTTAACATGTCTGGGATTGCGAAGTCAGCTTGTTTACTCCCTCCAATAATAGCTTCATTCTCATCTACATCCACGTAGGACACAAGCAGTACTTTATCCCACCATCTGCCTTGGATTTCTAATCACAGTCCCTTTGACCTAGCCCCAGCTCAGTTTCGCAACGTCTATTCCTACATCTACAGATTAGTTAGGCATGCCTGGCAGGCAATCCCCTCCTCACCCCACCTCCCAATTTAGTTACTAGCCTTGCCTCAGCCTCCTCTTCCCTAGGGATAGATGTCCACTTCTCAATTCAAAGGAGAAGAATTTCATGCAGAGCAATGATATATGTACTGGTAGGTACAGTATGGACAATGGATCAAAAAGGTCAGGAGTCGGGGGTACAAGAGGAGGTGGTAAAGTCAGAATTCTTCTACTAAGGTCCGGAGAACAACCAACAAGAAGTTGGTTAGAGAGTTGAGGGTGAAAATGAAGAGAAGTGAGTGAATTTTTAAAATTTTCAAGACTAAGAGAATTCACTGAGATCTAGAATACCAGGGACAAGGATGAAGGGGTACAATGATCCTTGGCTTCTCGCTTGATAACTACATGGAAATTGGTGCTTTCCTGATATGGGAAAAAGCAAGACACAAAAGGGTAGAGGGACAAAAAGAGTTTAAGATGCTTTGATACAACCTGGCAGAGAAGTAGGGTAGCTATATGGGTATAATAGCCAATAGTTATTGATGACTTAACTGCACTCTAGATCTATGAGATTTATATATTGTTATGGACTGAATTTTATGCCCACCCCCAAATTCATATGCTTAAGTCCTAAACCCTAGTATAATGGTATTAGGAGGCAAGCCACTTGTGAGATGATTAGAGCATGAGTGTGGAGTTCTCATGAATGGAATTAGTGCCCTTATAAGAGACACAAGAGCATGCCTTCCCTTTCTGGTCTGGAAGATATAGGAAGAAGACAGCCATCTGTAAACAAGGAAGGGGTCCTTCATCAGACAGTGGATTTGCTGGTATCTTGATCTTGGAATTTCCAACCTCCAGAAAACTTACTTTTCACCAATACTGTAAGAAAGAAATGTTTTAAGCTACTCATTCTATGGTATTGTATTATAGCAGCCCAATCTGACTAAGACATAAGTAATTCAAGCCACATAACAACTCCTAGTGTTTTTTTTGTTTTTTGTTTTGTTTTTCATAAAGAACCATCACTGTTCTTATTTTTTTTTTTTTTACATCTTTATTGGAGTATAATTGCTTTTCAATGCTGTGTTAGTTTCTGCTTTATAACAAAGTGAATCAGCTATACATATACATATATCCCTATATCTCCTCCCTCTTGAGTCTCCCTCCCACCCTCCCTATCCCAACCCTCTAGGTGGTCACAAAGCACTGAGCTGATCTCCCTGTGCTATGCGGTTGCTTCCCACTAGCTATCTATTTTACATTTGGTAGTATATATAAGTCCATGCCACTCTCTCACTTTGTTCCAGCTTACCCTTCCTCCTCCCTGTGTCCTCAAGTCCACTCTCTACTTCTCCGTCTTTATTCCTGTCCTGCTCCTAGGTTCATCAGAAACTTTTTTTTTTCTTTTAGATTCCATAAAAATGTGTTAGCACATGGTTTTTGTTTTTCTCTTTCTGACTTACTTCAGTCTGTATGACAGACTCTAGGTCCATCCAACTCACTACAAATAACTCAATTTCATTTCTTTTTATGGCCGAATAATATTCCATTATATATATGTGCCACATCTTCTTTATCCATTCATCTGTTGATGGACACTTAGGTGGCTTCCATGTCCTGGCTATTGTAAATAGAGCTGCAATGAACATTGTGGTACATAACTCTCTTTAAATAATGGTTTGCTCAGGGTATATGTCCAGTAGTGGGATTGCTGGGTCGTATGGTAGTTCTATTTTTAGTTTTTTAAGGAACCTCCATACTGTTCTCCATAGTGGCTGTATCAATTTACACTCCCACCAACAGTGCAAGAGTGTTCCCTTTTCTCCACACCCTCTCCAGCATTTATTGTTTGTAGAATTTTTGATGATGGCCATTCTGACTGGTGTGAGGTGATACCTCATTGTAGTTTTGATTTGCATTTTTCTAATGATTAGTGATGTTGAGCATTCTTTCATGGGTTTGTTGGCAATTTGTATATCTTCTTTGGAGAAATGTCTATTTAGGTCTTCTCCCCATTTTTGGATTGCGTTGTTTGTTGTTGTTTTGTTTTTTTTATATTGAGCTGCATGAGCTGCTTGTAAATATTGGAGGTTAATCCTTTGTCAGTTGCTTCATTTGGAGATATTTT
>NC_041214.2:17168156-17169443 GCF_002837175.3 Physeter macrocephalus
ATAGAGTGTTCTGCCTATGTTTTCTTCTAAGAGTTTTATAGTGTCTGGCCTTACATTTAGGTCTTTAACCCATTTTGAGTTTAATTTTGTGTATGGTGTTAGGGAGTGTTCTAATTTCATTCTTTTACATGCAGCTGTCCAGTTTTCCCAGCACCATTTATTGAAGAGGCTGTCTTTACTCCATTGTATATTCTTGCCTCCTTTACCAAAAATAAGGTGACCATAGGTGCGTAGGTTTATCTCTGGGCTTTCTGTCCTGTTCCATTGTTCTATATTTCTGTTTTTGTGCCAGTACCATACTATCTTGATTACTGCAACTTTGTAGCATAGTCTGAAGTCAGGAAGCCTGATTCCTCCAGCTCCGTTTGTCTTTCTCAAGATTGCTTTGGCTATTCGGGCTTTTTTGTGTTTCCATACAGATTGTGAGATTTTTTGTTCTAGTTCTGTGAAAAATGCCATTGGTAGTTTTATAGGGATTGCATTAAATCTGTAGATTGCTTTTGGTAGTAGAGTCATTTTCACAATGTTGATTCTTCCAATCCAAGAACATGGTATATCTCTCCATCTGTTTTTATCATGTTTAATTTCTTTCATCAGTGTCTTATAGTTTCCTGAATACAGGTCTTTTGTCTCCTTAGGCAGGTTTGTTCCTAGGTATTTTATTCTTTTTGTTGCAATGGTAAATGGGAGTGTTTCCTTAATTTCTCTTTTATATTTTTCATCATTAGTGTATAAGAATGCAAGAGATTTCTGTGCATTAAATTTGTATCCTGCTACTTTACCAAATTCATTGATGAGCTCTAGCAGTTTTCTAGTAGCATCTTTAGGATTCTCTATGTTTAGTATCATCTCATCTGTAAACAGTGACAGTTTTACTTCTTTTCCATTTTGGATTTCTTTTTCATCTCTGATTGATGTGTCTAAAACTTCCAAAGCTATGTTGAGTAATAGTGGTGACAGTGGACATCCTTGTCTTGTTGCTGATCTTAGTGGAAATGGTTTCAGTTTTTCACCATTGAGAACAATGTTGGCTGTGGGTTTGTCATATATGGCCTTTATTATGTTGAGGTAGGTTCCCTCTATGTCCACTTTCTGGAGAGTTTTTATCATAAATGAGTGTTGCATTTTGTCAAAAGCTTTTTCTGCGTCTATTGAGATAATCATATGGTTTTTATCCTTCAATTTTTTGCTATGGTGTATCACATTGATTGATTTGTGTATATTGAAGAATCCTTGCATTCCTGGGATAAACTCCACTTGATCATGGTGTATGATCCTTTTAATGTG
>NC_041214.2:17169856-17192889 GCF_002837175.3 Physeter macrocephalus
GAAGAATCCTTGCATTCTTGGGATAAACCCCACTTGATCATGGTGTATGATCCTTTTAATGTGCTGTTGCATTCTGTTTGCTAGTATTTTGTTGAGAATTTTTGCATCTATGTTCATCAGTGATATTGGCCTGTAGTTTTCTTTCTTTGTGACATGTTTGTCTGGTTTTGGTATCAGGGTGATGGTGGTCTTATAGAATGAGTATGGGAGTGTTCCTCCCTCTACTATATTTTGGGAGAGTTTGGGAAGGATAGGTGTTAGTTCTTCTCTAAATGTTTGAAAGAATTTGCCTGTGAAGCCATCTGGTCCTGAGCTTTTTTTTGTTGGAGGATTTTTAATCAGTTTCAATTTCAGTGCTTGTGATTGGTCTCTTTATATTTTCTGTTTCTTCCTGCTTCAGTCTCAGATGGTTGTGCTTTTCTACGAATTTGTCCATTTCTTCCAGGTTTTCGATCGTATTGGCGTATAGTTGCTTGTAGTAATCTCTCATGATCCTTTGTATTTCTGCAGTTCCAGTTATTACTTCTTCTTTTTCATTTCTCATTCTATTGATTTGAGTCTTCTCCCTTTTTTTCTTGATGAGTCTGGCTAATAGTTTATCAACTTTGTTTATCTTCTCAAAGAACCAGCTTTTAGTTTTATTGATCTTTGCTATTGCTTCTTTCATTTCTTTTTCATTTATTTCTGCTCTGATCTTTATGATTTCTTTCCTTCTGCTAACTTTGGGGTTTTTTTGTTCTTCTTTCTCTAATTGCTTTAGGTGTAAGGTTAGGTTGTTTATTTGAGATGTTTCTTGTTTCTTCAGATAGGATCGTATTGCTATAAACTTCCCTCTTAGAACTGCTTTTGCTACATTCCATAGGTTTTGGGTCGTCGTGTTTTCATTGTCATTTGTTTCTATGTATTTTTTGATTTCCTCTTTGATTTCTTCAGTGATCTTTTGGTTATTAAGTAGTGTATAGTTTAGCCTCCATGTGTTCGTATTTTTTACAGATTTTTTCCTGTAATTGCTATTGCTATCTCATAGCATTGTGGTCAGAAAGGATACTTGATACGATTTCAATTTTCTTAAATTTACTAAGGCTTGATTTGTGACCCAAGATATCATCTATCTTGGAGAATGTTCCATGAGCACTTGAGAAGAAAGTGTATTCTGGTTTTTTTTGGATGAAATGTCGTATAAATATCAATTAAGTCCGTATTGTTTAATGTATCATTTAAAGCTTTTGTTTCCTTATTAATTCTCTGTCTGGATGATTTGTCCATTGGTGTAAGTGAGATGTTAACATTCCCCACTATTATGGTGTTACTGTTAATTTCCTCTTTTATAGCTGTTAGCAGTTCCTTATGTATTGAGGTGCTCCTATGTTGGGTGCATATATATTTACAATTGTTATATCTTCTTCTTGAATTGATCCCTTGATCATTATGTAGTGTCCTTCTCTGTCTCTGGTAATAATCTTTGTTTTAAAGTCTATTTTGTCTGATATGAGTATTGCTACTCCAGCTTTCTTTTGATTTCCATTTGCATGGACTATCGTTTTCCATCCCCTCATTTTCAGTCTGTAAGTGTTTCCCTAGGTCTGAAGTGGATCTCTTGTAGACAGCATATATACAGGTCTTGTTTTTGTATCCATTCCGCCAGTCTATGTCTTTTGGTTGGAGCATTTAATCTATTTACCGTTAAGGTAATTTTTGAAATTTATGTTCCCATTACCATTTTCTTAATTGTTTTTGGTTTGTTATTGTATGCCTTTACCTTCTGTTGTGATTCCTGCCTAGAGAAGATCCTCTAGCATTTGTTGTAAAGCTCGTTTGGTGGTGCTGAATTCTCTTAGCTTTTGCTTGTCTGTAAAGGTTTTAATTTCTCCATCAAATCTGAATGAGATCCTTTCTGTTTTAAAGTCTATTTTGTCTGATATGAGTATTGCTACTCCAGCTTTCTTTTGATTTCCATTTGCATGGACTATCGTTTTCCATCCCCTCATTTTCAGTCTGTAAGTGTTTCCCTAGGTCTGAAGTGGATCTCTTGTAGACAGCATATATACAGGTCTTGTTTTTGTATCCATTCCGCCAGTCTATGTCTTTTGGTTGGAGCATTTAATCTATTTACCGTTAAGGTAATTTTTGAAATTTATGTTCCCATTACCATTTTCTTAATTGTTTTTGGTTTGTTATTGTATGCCTTTACCTTCTGTTGTGATTCCTGCCTAGAGAAGATCCTCTAGCATTTGTTGTAAAGCTCGTTTGGTGGTGCTGAATTCTCTTAGCTTTTGCTTGTCTGTAAAGGTTTTAATTTCTCCATCAAATCTGAATGAGATCCTTTCTGGATAGAGTAATCTTAGTTGTATATTTTTCCCTTTCATCACTTTAAATATGTACTGCCACTCCCTTCTGGCTTGCAGGGTTTCTGCTGAAAGATCAGGTGTTAACCTTATGGGGATTCCATTGTATGTTATTTGTTGCTTTGCCCTTGCTGCTTTTAATATATTTTCATGGTATTAAATTTTGATAGTTTGATTAATATGTGTCTTGGCGTGTTTCTCCTTGGATTTATGCTGTATGGGACTCTCTGCACTTCCTGGACTTGATTGACTATTTCCTTTCCCACATTAGGGAAGTTTTCAACTATAATCTCTTGAAATATTTTCTCAGTTCCTTTCTTTTTCTCTTCTTCTTCTGGGACCCGTATAATTCGAATGTTGGTGTGTTTAATGTTGTCCCAGAGTTTTGTAAGACTGTCCTCAATTCTTGTCATTCTTTTTTTCTTTATTCTGCTCTGCAGTAGTCATTTCCACTATTTTATCTTCCTGGCCACTTCATTACTCTGAATTCTTTTTCAGGTAGACTGCCTATTTCCTCTTCAATTCTTTTGTCTGGTGGGTTTTTACCTTGCTCCTTCATCTGCTGTGTGTTTCTTTGTCTTTTCATTTTGCTTAAGTTACTGTGTTTGTGGTCTCCTTTCCACAGGCTGCAGGTTCATAGTTCCCATTGTTTTTGGTGTCTGTCTCCAGTGGCTAACGTTGGTTCATTGGGAGTGTAGGCTTCCTGGTAGAGGGGACTAGTCCCTGTGTTCTGGTGGATGAGGCTGGATCTCGTCTTTCTGTTTGGCAGGACCACATCCGGTGGTGTGTTTTGGGGTGTCTGTGCCCTTATTATGATTTTAGGCAGGCTCTCTGCTAATGGGTGGGGTTGTGTTCCTGTCTTGCTAGTTTTCTGGTATATGGTGTACAGCACTGTAGCTTGCTGGTTGTTGAGTGGAGCCGGTCTTAACGTTGAGATGGAGATCTCTTGGTGACCTTTTGCCATTCGATATTACGTGGAGCTGGGAGGTCTCTGCTGGACCAATTTCCTAAACTCAGCTCTCCCACCCCAGAGGCACAGGCCTGACACCCGGCCTGAGCACCAAGACCCTGTAAGCCACACAGCTCAGAAGAAAAGGGAGAATAAAAGAAAGAAAGGAAGAAAAAAATAAAATAAATTTATTAAAATAAAAAATAATTATTAAAATTAAAAAGTAATTTAAAAAAAGAAAGGCAAAAAGAAGAGAGCAACTAAACCAGAAAACAAATCCACCAATGATAACAAGCACTAAAAACTATACTAAAAAAACCAAAAACAGACTGACAGAACCATAGGACAAATGGTAAAAGCAAACCTATACAGACAAAATCACACAAAGAAGAATACACATACATACTCACAAAAAGAGAAAAATGAAAAAATACATATATGAAAAAAAAAGAAAGAGAGCAACCAAATCAATAAACAAATCTACCAATGATAATAAACTCTAAATACTAAACTAAGATAAACATATAACTGGGAACAAATTAGATGCAGAAAGCAAACCCCTAGTCTACACTTGCTCCCCAAGTGCACCGCCTAAATTTTGGGATGATTCGTTGTCTATTCAGGTATTCCACAGATGCAGAGTACATGAAGTTGATTGTGGATATATAATCTGCTGCTTCTGAGACTGCTGGGAGAGGTTTCCCTTTCTCTTCTTTGTTCGCGCAGCTCCTGGGGTTCAGCTTTGGATTTGGCCCCGCCTCTGCATGTAGGTTGCCCTCTGGCATCTGTTCTTCACTCAGACAGGACGGGGCTAAAGTAACAGCTGATTAGGTGGCTCTGGCTCACTCAGGCCTGGGGGAGGGAGGGGCATGGTTGCAGGGCAAGCCTGCGGCAGCAGAAGCCAGCATGACATTGCACCAGCCTGAGGTGCACCGTGTGTTCTCCCGGGGAAGTTGTCCCTGGATCACAGGACCCTGTCAGTGGCGGGCTGCACAGGCTCCCGGAAGGTGAGGTGTGGATAGTGACCTGTGCTTGCACACAGGCTTCCTGGTGGCTGCAGCAGCAGCCTTAGCATCTCATGCCTGTCTCTGGGGTCCGCACTGATAGCCACGGCTCACACCCATCTCTGGAGCTCGTTTAAGAGGTGCTCTGAATCCCCTCTCCTCATGCACGCCAAAACAACGGTCTCTTGCCTCTTAGGCAGGTCCAGACTTTTTCCCGGACTCCCTCCCAGCTAGCTGTGGCACACTAGCCCCCTTCAGCCTGTGTTCACGCAGCCAACCCCAGACCTCTCCCTGGGATCTGACCTGCGAAGCCAGAACCTCAACTCTCAGCCCCCACCCATCCCAGCGGGTGAGCAGACAAGCTCTCAGGCTGGTGAGTGCTGGTCGGCACCGATCCTCTGTGTGAGAATCTCTCCGCTCTGCCCTACGCAGCCTGTTACTGCGCTCTCCTCTGCGGCTCCGAAGCTTCCCCCTCCGCCACCCGCAGTCTCTGCCCGCGAAGGGGCTTCGAGTGTGTGGAAACCTCTCCTTCTTCACAGCTCCCTCCCGCTGGTGCAGGTCCCGTCCCTGTTCTTTTGTCTCTGTTTTTCTTTTTTCTTTTTCCCTACCCAGGTACGTGGGGAGTTTCTTGCCTTTTGGGAAGTCTGAGGTCTTCTGCCAGCATTAGTAGGTGTTCTGTAGGAGCTGTTCCACGTGTAGATGTATTTGTGGGGAGGAAGGTGATCTCCACATCTTACTCCTCCGCCATCTTGAAGGTCCCCCCAACTCCTAGTGTTTTATATCATTATTAAGCCCATTTTTGTGCATTAACTCATTTAATCCTCATAACAAACTTAGAAGTTTTGTACTAGTATTAAACATTTTTCACATGAAAAAACTGAAGCATATAGAGGTTAAGAGATTTGCCCAAGTCCAGATAGACTGATGAGGGGCAGAGCCAGTATTTAAATTTGGGCAGTTCCTAAATTGAGCTCAGAGAGGATCTCTGAGACAGAGAAATCCATGGTGGAGTCAGTCAATAAATTGTGTTTATAGCCATGAAAATGGATTGACACAGTTTAAGGAGAGCATGTTTTAAAGGAGAATGCAAGTCCTGTGGAAAGCTAATGTTTTGAGGTTAATTAGAGAAGGGGGATTCAGAAAAGGTGACTAAGGAAGAAAGATCAAAAAGGTGGGAAGAAAACTCAGAGATCTGATGCCCTGCCACTCTCCCCAATGTCATTGTGTATTCAGAATGGTCAGCTTTGTTTAAAGTTTCTAGGAGAAGGAAAAAGAAGAGGAAAGGCAAAGGAAAGAAATGCATAAAAATATAATCAAGTCAAATATGCTTGTCATAATATGGGGAGGGAGCAAAAGGTGGAATCTTAAATCTCAAGTAACTCATCAGAGTCTTATTTTCCAGATGAAAAGCTGTATGTCTAGCACAGATCTAGTAACCATAGTTTCCAAAATATGGTTGAAATTATTGGACAACTGAATTGAAGGGTATTCTAAAAACTCCGAAGCACAGAGTGGCCATTATCACACAGGGAATAATGAGTATAGGATCCTTCAAGGAAGGAGTTTCCCTTTTATTCCCAAAACCTGGAACACAGTAGACGCTCAAAAGGGCTTGATAACATTGGACATAGCACAGAAAGATTCATTTAGAAGATAAGTAATTTTGAGGAAAAAAAATACTACTTTCCTTTTATTTTTAATGTCACTAGATTTGCAAAGTTTGCAGTCTCAGAATTAGAATAGTTTTACAAAGTTTTCTTATTTGCTTTTGCCCAATGCCATACCAGTCAAGTAAAATAAATCTTCAGTTCTGCTAACATAGCTTGAACTGTGGATTTAGGTCTTATTTACAGAGCAGAGTTCAACCTTTGAAAGAGTTTTACTGCTACATCATAAAGTAATAAATGTGCAGTAATGTTTGACATTTAGAAAATTATTATATGGAACTGTAAATTTCAGATTTATAAGAGGAACAGGTAGGTTTTTAATTATAACAGTTTCATTAAATTCAAGATGTGCATTTACACAGAAAGAAATATTTCTTTCTTATAGTTATTTAGAAACCAAAGAAATATGTATAAATTACCACAATCCTCTCTAAATGGATATTTCACGTCTCTCAGAGAGAGAATGCCATCTCTTATGTTTTTTAAGTACGGAAACATTTCACCAATTTTCCACAAAATGTTTTCATTAGAGTCAGGGGAAGCTTGGCTTTTTTTTTTTTTTTTCCGGTACGCGGACCTCTCACTGCTGTGGCCTCTCCCGTTGCGGAGCACAGGCTCCGGGTGCGCAGGCTCAGTGACCATGGCTCACGGGCCCAGCTGCTCCGCGGCATGTGGGATCTTCCCAGACCGGGGCACGAACCCACGTCCCCTGCATCAGCAGGCGGATTCTCAACCACTGCGCCACCAGGGAAGCCCTGAAGCTTGGCTTTTTAACCTGTCCTCTTCTAAAAAGAGATGGCAAAAATGTTTAATTCAAGACTATTAAGAATTTTGCAAAAGACTTTCACCACCAATATTTAAAGAATTCCCAAATGTCATTTATATTTTGATAAAATTTGATACTTTTCTTTGACATGGGGAAAAAGGAAGTGGCAGAATGGAAAAAACTAATGAAAACAAATAGCTTGAACCTATGCTTAGCCCATCTCCAGGTTGTCAGGTTGAGATGAGAGCCCCAACAGAGTCCCCAAGAACCCCATGTCTGGGTTCTCAGTACACCACATGTGTCCAAGAGAAGAGAAAGAAACTTTATAAAGAAATAGAAAAATGTGTACTTGGTATTTGTTTTTCTTCTAATGAAGAGAGCAAATAGAGGTATTTTCTTCCACTCCTCTCCTTGAGGCCTACTGAATGGGTCAAAACCGTGAAAAATAGGGAAGGAAACATCATCCTCAGTAAGTCAAGGAAATGACCATGTTTTCGATGCATGATTCAGGGCACATATCTGTTAAATTGTGAAGGATAATAAAAGAAAATGTGTGCTACATCAGACTTGGAGAAGGATACAATTCTCTCTCAAAATGAGTGTCATGGCCTGGTAGGGCTTATCCAGTAATTGTCATAGGAAAATGAGTGATAAAGACATGATCAGGCCATGGGGACTAAAAGAGTCATGGGGTGATACTACAAAATACGGAGCAGAGCTGAAGGAGAAACCGTGATGACACACCATTTTTGTTCTTTATAAATGGGCCTCTCAGCTGAGGAAGCTGGGTAGAGTGAAAGCAGGGTGGAATGGAGTAGGGTAAGAGGACATACAAAGAGCATGCAACTTTGTTGTGAGAATACCAACCTCTTAAATGAGGAGCTGTACTCAGCAGAAAGGAAGTAAAATATTTGATGAAAGGGTGTTTGCTACTACACATCTAACTAGTAACTAAGACCTAGTTTTATAAGTTTTTACAAAATCTTAAGCAGATTTAGTTTTAAAATTAACTGCTCCACAGGAGGACAGGCTAGCTTGTGATACGCACCTAGAGAGGGCTGCTTCCTAAGGCTGTGAGAATAGTTTTCTGATATAAGTGAGTTTGGGGTAACTGGGAGGAACAATACATAAATAGGGAGCCAACACAGCCTGGTTTCACTAGGACTATCCAGGTTTCAGCACAGAGAGTCCTGCCTCTTGAGAAACCCCTCATTCCTGGGCAAATGAGGATGGTTGGTCAGCCAAGGAAGGAACCACAATTCCTCCAAGATTCTTCAGCAAAGGGGATCCTAAAGTAGAATTCTGACTTAGTTTGGGAATTACATTAGGAAAGAGGAGTCAATCCAGAATATGAGTTGGGAAGAGATGGGTCTCAGGTAAATGACCGGAAACATCAAGGTTGCAGGAATCTGTCACCACACTGGGCCCTTCAATTTACCCACTGGTAGGCAGTTCAGGCCCTGAGAAGCCTCATGCTTGTAGTAAGATGATTAGTTGATTTCTAAGCAGTTTTTAAAATATCATCCTGTTGCTGAAAAGTAGTAAGAAAGACATGAGGAAGCAAAGACTAAAGTTCAGTTTCCAGAAAGGCGTCTGCCACGTCTCTGTGTGGCGGCAGAGGCAATTTTGGCAGTGAAAGCAGTGAGTTTTATTAAAATGTTCCAAAATATTGTGCCTTGTGTGACTAATTTTACTGTTCCATTAGCTGCCTCCCTAGAGCTCTCCTCTGGAGAAGTATTAGTCATTATTAAATTAAAAAATCCAAAGCCCTGCTGTTCCTCCCCTGTAGCATACAACATGGAGCAGCTCACATGACTGACAACCCATGCCTGCATTTATGCACTATTAGGGGTTCAGCCAAAATTGGAAACCACAAATTTGTGATGACACCAGTTAAACCCAGATATGTGCTTTCTTCAACACATGTCAATCCAAGGAGAAAGAATTGTTTGATGGGCTCAGTGGTGGTGAGAATGGGCTTGAGGAGTTACTGGGAAGGAGGTTAAAATAATTGACTACTGTGTCCCAGCTGCAGAAGAAAGGACGTGAGGGAGCTGAGAAAATGGGAGTGGAGGTAACAATCAAGAGCACCATGCAATGGAAGAGCAAGTTAAGTGGGTCGAAAGTTTTGTTCAAAGGATGGAATTTCAAAGTTCAAGGTTTCAAAGACAAAAACAATCAAAATTAATTAACGGTCCAGAGTATTGGCATGAAAGTGCCTTGCTAAAATTGAGTGAAGAAAAATGTCCTTGAAGTATGACTGAAGGAATTCCTAAGGGATTGGATGGGTCAGTGTGGGCACTGAATTTTTCCAGACTTATGTCAAAAGGCACACTGAGCCATGAAGAACTCCATGGAATTTGGAGAACCATCAAGACCATTCTATCTCTGTCCCAAATTCTCAATGTGGTTCGCATTGCAATTCTTATTAGTGCAACTCTTAATTTTGTGTTGGGGGAAAAAAGATGATATATACTGGGAATCTAAATTTGGGGGCTATTTTAACCTACCTATTACTATACACAGTGCTCAGAAAACTGCATTAAATATCAAATGCTGAAATAATTACTGACACTCTGTGTGCGAGATTTCCTGGCTTTGGGATGGTTGAACAGAGGCCTCAAGGATAGGACAGCCAAAGAATTACTTAACTGCTTAAATATCAACAAACCTGATCTTGAAGTGAAGCCAGTCACTTCAGCCACAGGAAGTTTATGGAAATAATGACTAAATGATTACCATACAAACAGCTTGGAGGCAAAAGGCATAAGTATCATCTTGTGCATCTGTGTGTGTGTGTGCGCACGCGTACTCGCAAGTGTTGTGGTGGTTGTTATTCTAAAGTTGTCAGCATGAGTTAGGGGTGGGAAGAGAAGCTAATTCACTTCATTTAGACTTAGATCTTTCAACTTTTCTGCTTAGTCATGCCTGGATGTCCTTGCAGCTGATGGTCTTCAAGTCTTGTACCTTTTACTTTGTTTCATGTAATTTGTTCATATCTTTCATTATGCCCTCAGTGTAAACATTAACCAAAAATTGCAGACATTAAAATAGGACTCTTCCCAGAAACTGAGAATCAATGTAACTTTTTCAAGAAGGTTGTCTTAACAGAGAATAGCAAGCATATTTACTGTGCCAACCTCTAAGTATGTCATATTTATCAATCTATCTAATTCTGACAGTGAACTTATGAAGTAGATACAATCATTACCCTCATTATATCAATATGGATACCAGGCATGGAGAGATAAGTAACTTTCCCAAGATGAAGCCTTGATTTGAACCTTGGTGTCTGGCTCCAGGGTACCTGTTCTCAATCACAAAAACAATGGTCTTCATAGGGTGGTCCCCAGATCAGCAATAGCAGCATTCTCTGGGAACTTGTTAGAAATTTCAATTCCTGGACACCACATGAGATCTACTGAAATTTTGGAGGTGAGTCCTAGGAATTTGTGTTTTAACAAGGTCTTCAGGAGACCCTGATGCAGGCTCAGTTTGAGAAACACAGCAACACACCACCCTGCTCAGAAGCAACAAAGTGGTAACAAACATGCATAGATTGAAAAGGCTGTGCTGATAAATTTCCACCCATGGGGGTGGGGGTGGGGCTCAGAATAACTGTTGTTGCAAAATTTCTGGATTAAATACCCTCAGGCCCTGAATTCTACTGAAAGGAATTCACTTAAAAACCCACAACAGGGTAATGTTCATGGCACAAGCTGTCAGTATATAGCTTAGAGTAGAAAAATACACTTCCTTCTTGTCCAGCATGGTTTCCACAACTGCCCATTTTCAATTTCAGTTGGAGTGGTTTTGGTCAAGCAGTGTGTTTTGAATCACAGAGTGTGGTCCATGTAAAAAGTCACCCAACTTTTTCAGAGTGGCAACTATAGACACAGCTAAAGCCATCTGGCAAACATCTGCATTGTAAGCCCAGGCAACACTCTGCCAGATCATTGCAAATTTTGCATTTCTATCACTATGAAAAAGTGACTCTGTGTCATTTTCAGAGTTTCAACAATGTGTTTCCAAATCATATTAAGAGATAAAATGTCATTACCTCTGGCTAAGGTCCTATATATTTTTAACATATTCTTTTTGCTCAAATAATAGATCTACATAAAAAGACTGAGAAGTAAACCAGCAGTTAACAATGTCTGCTTCTGGCAAGTGGAATTATGGGAGTATTTTTCTTCTTACATTTTTGTGTCTCATGTCTTGACCTCTGTCCTGAACTCCAGACTCAAATATCTAACCATCCACTCAACATCTATTTAAATGTCTGATAAGCAACTCAAATGTAATGTGTAAAATAACAACCACTTAATTTCTAGGCCCTCTCAACCAAATCCTTCCCCTTTCCTTACCGTTTTAGTTAGAAAAACAAAACAAAAAACCATCTTACAAATGGCAAATTCTTGGACCAAGTCTTCTTCTTCATTTTTATTCTCTTTCTCTCACAAACTGTTTCCAATCTGGCTGAAATCCTGTTTGGCCAAATACACCCAGAAAGGACAACTTTTCATTAACATTGCAAAACTACCCTGATCCAGCTTACCACATTTTCTCACCTGGATTACTGTGGTTGTTTCCTTGGTGGTCTCCGTTTTTACCCTGGCCCTATAAGCCTATAGTCCTCAGGGTAGCCAGAGTGACACCTTTAAAACATGAGTCAGATCATGTCACTTTCATTGATCAAAACTTTGCAATGGCTACCAAGAACTGTGAAGAGTCTGAGATCTGATTTTATCTTACTTACAAGTTGATAAATTAGCCTATTATTATTTCATGGATGCTGACAGAAGACACAAGACTCCTGGGTCCAAAACAAGGATTTTATTACTCACAGCCTGGCAAGCAGCATGAGCATCAGCTTATTGGTAGCAGTTCCTCATATCCTCCAAGTTCCAAGAGGGCAACACAATGGACCTAAATGACAATGTGCATAGACAATGGGTCTCATTCTAGGAGAGGAAACACTGAGGTCAAGAAGCCCATCATTTTGTAGGAAGTACTGAGCAAACCTGATCTTTGTCCTGGAGGAAGATGTCACATCATCCCTCAAGGTTGCTTATTACAAACCCAACCCTGAGAAATGGCCTGGGTAAAGAGTGGTCAGGACCTTGCATTCTTGGCATACTTGGCAAGACATGTAGGAGAGCAAGAAATCCATGGAAGACAGTTTCTCCCTACAGTAGCTCCCCATGTTCATCAGAATAAAAACCAAGGTCTTTGTAATGATCTACAAGGCCCTACACTATCTGTGTTCCCCCACCCCCATGCCTTTCTGTCTTTGCAAACTATCTCTCTACTAATCATTCACCTTACCTTAGTCATACCAGCTTCCATGCTGTTCCTCACACAGGTCAGGTACAATCCTGCTTGGGACTCTTGGACTTACTGTTCTTCTGCCTTGAATGCTTTTCCTCCAGATGTTTTCAGGAGCTTGCTCAAGTGTTACCTTCTCAGTGAAGCCTTTCCTGACCACCGTATTTATAACTGCTACTTCCGAACCTCTTGGCATTCCCTATCCCCCTATCCAGCTTTATTTTTTACTTTGCACTTATCACCGTCTGACATATTATGACATACTATATATAATTTATGTGTATGTGTGCACATATATGTATATATATAACTTGTATATGTCTATTTTATTGTATATCTCTCATATAAGAGGAGAGGGACTTCATTTTGTTCACTGCTGGACCAGCAGTGTCCAAAACCAGCACTACAGCTCACAGTAGATGCTGAGTACATATTTGTTGAATAAACTAATGATTTTGTATATTTTTCACATTTTCTAAAATAATCATTTTATAATAAGAAAAAAATATTACTTTCTATATACAAGAAATTCCTAAATACAGCAAGTTGTTTCTATACCCAAACAATCAGTCTGACCCCAGTCATGTCCCTGTTTGAGGCAAGAATTGCTAGTAATAGTCAACTTCACCAAGCATTTTCCACATTTGGGGCACTTTATAAATTAGTTCATATAGTTTTCACAACATCTTTGTAAGGCATTACAAATGCCTTTTACCTATGAGAAAACTGAGGTTCAACTGAGTAACTTGTCTAAGATCACAGAGTTTGTAAGAATTGGGACTGTGAACCTGGGCAGATCTGGGAAAAGAGGGCCACTGCTTGAGGCCCTGTGCTTTGGCATGCCTACCTCAAAATGTTTTAACTTCCTCTCAGGTGACTGGGACCAACTGGGTCCTGCAGTGCTGTCTGGGAAAAATGCCCTGGGCCTGGATGGAGAACCACATGGATCCTGAACCTATTTCTTCTCTTCCAAATGCTCTCCAACTCTCTACGCTGCATTGGGATCAACTGGATTCTGAGGAGCTGCAAAACTCACACTTATGGGTAACAAGAGACTGGCTCAGATGTGGGTTCCAGGACAGCGGCTAGACAAGTGGATCACTCCCACTGGCTTTCGTTGGATCTCATGAGATTGGGCCACAAGAATGGCAGACTCATGGGACTCTTACCCGACTCACAGGCCATGTCCCAGGCTCAGAGATACTGGGTCCACTGCTAACACTTGGTCTTGAGCCACATGTTTGAGTCCTTGCATCATGACTTGCCTGTTTGTTTCAACCATGGTGTCCCTTAACTGTTTACAGCACCTGAGGATGGTGGGGGCAGTGGTCTTTTACCCCCCAACCCTGTGTACCCACACCCTTTCCTCAATGTCTACATCCTGCTTCCAGCTGTATCAAAAAAGCCACCACAACTATCCAGTGTTGCTTCAGCTGATGGAACAAAATCGCTGCGACATACAACTCTGCTAAATACAGTTGCGTGCATTTGCTGTGATGTTACAACATGAAGTCTGTGCACATGTTGCCCTGCAGCCTGAATATCTTTCGTACTCTTGTCTAATTTCCATGTCCTTTCATCAGACTTCTCAGGAAAGCCTTCCCTGGTTCCTCCTGCATTTCCCTCGAGAGGCCTGGTCTTCTTTGGAGTCACCCTTTGTTTATACCTCTTTTGATAGTAATGATGATACTGTATTTCTAATTATTACTTCATGAGACTGTCTTGCCCTCCAAACTATGAAGTTCTTCAGAGCTATCTTTATATCTCCAACAATTTATCACCATACTTGGTCCATATTAAGTACTTAATAAATATTTGTTGAGTTAATGAATGAAGAAGAAAGCCAAGAAGCACAGACCCAAGTGATTTTTGCAAAGTTTTAAAATGAATAACTTCAAATCATCTAAACAATGCTTCAGAAAGAAAAATGTTATTTGAATCTACCACCAAATTTTATTGATTTCCTTATGGAAAACATGTGCTGTGTTCAAAGTCAAAGGAGCTTTAATGCAGGGTCAGATCCTCCTTCATAATACTTTGGAAGCAACATTGACAATGAGGAGATAGTGAAATGTTGTTACATTATAAATAAGGCTAAAAATATATGCCTGATGTCATTTAGCATTTGGGTCCTCCAAGAACCAAAAGTAGCCATGTGTGGCATTTAAACGTAACATCTGCTCTTTCACCCTATTCATTGGGCTATTTGTGAAATCGTTTATTCTAATTTATTTCTTCAAAGTAAAGGGAGCAGGAGTAGCATTCCTTTGTTGAGAGTACTTTTGTTAGGCCGCAGAGGTGCTGTTGTCTGTGGAAATCAGATGACTGATGGTGGCACTGGAGGAGCCACAGGTAGGAGGAGAGAATAGTTTTGTTCCTCTGTGACTTTTTCTCATGCTGACCTTCCTTCTCCTGAACTGGGAACTCTTGGCATAGTTTCTGGTCCCCCTTCCCCAGGTAGCTTATTCTCACTCTCTAGTCCATTCCCTTCCCAAGCCCTACTACAGCAGCTATCTTTAACTGAAGAGACGTTTGGTTTTAGACATCCTAAAAATGAAGATGCTCTTCTAAATAAAACATCCTCCAAGTAACTGTCAAAGAAAAAATACTAAATCAGAAGAAACACCAAAAACTTAAAGTAACTGGAATTTTTCCCATGTGGATTTAATGGTTTCTGACTTTTCTTCTAAATTATACATTTTCTTCAGAGAAGCTCAGATCATCATCTTCCAGGGTCAAGGCAAACTTTGGTGGGAAGCCTAACACTGTCTAAAGAAATTCTCCTTCAACTTGCTCCTTCATGGCCTACATTCCACAATTAGATGTTCATTTGTTGGCTTAAAATTTTGGAGACTTCTTTGTCTATTTAAAAATCTGTAAGAGTGTTTATGTATCACGACCTAACAGAGATACCTCAGAGTGAAGAGATCTGTCATATCTATTTCTGAGACCAAAAGACACTGGTGGTGATTGCAGGGGGTCGAGTAGAGGATGGGGGATACAAAAGAGTATGGGGGGGGTGCTATCTGGGTCTGCTGGGAGTGAGGGAATTAAGAGAAGTCTTCAGGTCAATTTCTTTAACCTCACAATTTCCCCCAGCCCCGCCTTACTCAGAATTTGTGCAAAAAATTTTCACCATATGTTCTTTGATTCATTTTGCTAGCAATAGCCTCCAAATATCAAAATGTTTTGGTATTCTTTAAGATCTTAATGCTCTTTAAAGATATTTTTTATTAACTGTAGCACATGAATCCAAGTTGAGACAGAGACCAAAAGTAATGATGGGCATTCTCAGTGAATGCAGAATAGGATTGACAAACAATAAAAATGGGAGAAAGAAAAAGATACAGCAATCATGTCACAAGCTGTACACAGCTACATGTTTTCTGACAGAAATACATTCTACCAACCATAGTGTGTCCACAAGCAGAGAAGGGAGACATGAGTCAGAGATTCATTTTTATCAAATAGTTCGACCAAAAACTACAGTGTGATTCAATTATCTACACTTCCCTATTCCTAATATCAGAAATGCATTCAGCAAATTAGGCCTTGAAAATGTATTTGCTGCCCCTCTAAAGTCTTTGCATTCTTCCTCTTCTCTCTTCCAACCCTCTAGCCCTGCCCTAAATTCCTTCCTTCTGTTTATTCATTACTAGGGCTAGTGCTTTAATGTTCTTTATTATCCATGAATTATCTGACAAAAAAACTGGGTATGGTTAAAATTAAGCTCCTCTGAAACAGTTCTAAAATACTGCACATAGAATTTAAGTAGGCTAATAAATACTTGGACTATCTACCATCTTTAAGATATTACAAATGAAGGACACAGGAGTTTATGGTCTAGTGAGGAACTTACAATCTAGAAGGAAATGCTAGCCTGTGAGAGAGGAAGACAAAGCAATGTGGCTTTGCAATGGAAGAGGAACAAAGCACAGTAGGAGCACCAAGGAGAGAGGTGCTATTTCTGTCAAAAAGGAGAAGGGACATCCTCCTAAAGAAGGGAGATGATGGCTAATTGAAATAACCACTGGTTTTGAATACTAATCTTTAAAAGTACTTATGAACTAGATCCTTCTCTACATATAAGTTTTAGCAAAACACTAAATGTCAGGGAGGGAGGTTACATAAACTACTAAATGAAGACTGATTTATTTTTGCTATGACATCTGTTAATAACAACACTTTTCTGAAAGGCCATGTCCAAGTTAAATGCTTGTAGAGGGTGAGTTAAAAGGTAATATACAAGTAAACCTTGGAGACTTATACAACATCAGCATCTTTGAAAACTGTTCCAATGTCCAATTTAAGTGCCAAGACTAAGAGAGGCAGCAGGTGTCCTGGCTTTGCCAATGGAGGGACTTGAGTTCAAACCCCAGCTCTGCCACTTGTTAGTCCTATGACCTTTGATTCAGGTACTTTTTTGTTTTCTCAAAAGTTTTAGTTCTTTTCTCCTAGTACAGAAATGTTATATAGATCTTACTATTGTACACACCTAAATGAAGTTTCTGGGGGAAAAAAAATCACTGTTTAGTCACAAATAACTTTGTTAATTTCTTTCACTATAAAAATCAGTCCCCCTCCCCTCACTGTATAAGTTACAATTATATGCACAGGAAGATTGGCTTGTAATCCTACTGAGTGAAAATTTTACTAATAAATTTCTCACATAATTCATAGATAATAAAGAACATTAGAGCACTACCCTTGGAAAGAAGAGTCAGAAGGAAGGAATTGATTCAGGGTCTGAGGGTTAGAGGAGAGAAGAGGAAGTCTGGAAAGCCTTGAGAGAGTCAGCAGAAGAAACTATTCATAGGTCCTTTAAGGTTTTTTTTTTTTTATTCCCATATTTTTCCTAAAGATTTTCTATACATACCTGCCAAATATGAATTTCAAGTTGCTCTCTGTATGCTAGTATTCTTGATTTGTGTGCCTGTTTGACTCTTCAAGGGCTTTCCTATTTATAATCACACCCATGATGCCACAATGAATCTGGGCAGTGATTATTACCACCTACCTAACACTCCACCAGCAAACTAAGTCCAACGCTGACTGAGTTTCCCTAGCACTGAGCTCACTAGTAGAAGAGCCCAGTCTTAACTCAGATTTCATAATTCTAATTGCTAGGCACTCTTATCTTCAAGCTTGTGAGGTTCCCCTCCTCACCTTTTCTAATGGCGATATCATCCGTTTTGTCCTGGACATAATGCCAAGTGCTTTGCATGCAGTCTCTTGAATACCTAGAACCTCACTGCAAGTTAGGAAGGAGTATGCTTACTTTACAAATGAGGAACTAATGAGGCTCAGAGAGACTAAAAAACTTGTCCGAAATCACACAGTAAGTGAACGCCAGAGCCAAGATGCAAACCCAGATACATTATTTAATATGCATTTAAAACGTCTTTTCCAAACAAATCTTGCTGCAGTTTTGTTCTCCATTAAAACTCCATAGCTTTCTGTGTCTCCTCTTTGGAATGAAGTCTACAAACACCCTCTCTTCCCTACCCACCATTCCACTATAAAGTCCTAAAGACCAGTGGTTGGCTTACTCTACTTTTAGTACCATGCCTAGCACTGTAACAGCTCAGATATATTTTTAAGTGAGCGGCACTACCCTTCAGAAAACCATTCCAAATAAACCAAAGCCAAGCCTGTGACTCCAGCACTTAACTCCCATTGAAAATTAGTAAATGACAGGTTGCATCTGAACTAGTAGGATGTTCACTTCCACAGGAAGCAAATAGGTAAGCCTCCTTTTATTTGCCAGTGAAATGAGAAAAAGTGATGACTAATACTTCCTTTGATGCTCATTCTTATCAATCTTTGAAGTTGGCTTTCCACTTAAGGAGGCAAGACCTAGTATGACTAGGCAACAGCAGAAACTTCTAGATGGTGATATTTTTTAATCCTAATTATTTGATAAAGAAGATTAAAGTAACTCATGGTTTCAAAACTTGTTTATGGCCTTGAGGTCCTCTCAACTTTCCTCAAATCAGTTCAGTCTCTTCTGTAGCTCTAAGGGAAATTCTGGTTAGGGCAGATCTCTCCCTGGATTTAATCTCCATATGCTTTTCTTCCATTAATGTTCATAGGTGTCTACTGTTTTTCCTGGAAGCTCAGAGCAAGAGTACCAAAGCCTCAGAGATGGCAAAAGTTCATCATTTGAACTTCGTTTTTCAAGGGGAGGAAATTAACTCATGCTAACAGAGTATCCTCTGTCATAAAGTTTCACATGGTAAGTTTCAAAACAAAATGAAAAGTTTTCATTGTTTCCTGAGGAAATAAATAAGGTCACAGAAGAGACAGCTTAATCTTTTGTTGGTCAGATGTATTTGAGGATGTATATAAATTTGTCTCAAATGCTTAATAACCCTTAGGCACCAGAAACTTAGGATAAGCTGTTTTGATGGGCTGACATTTGGGATGTGATTCACTAAGACAAGCAGACCATCAAGATGAATTTCTAATGTATGCTAAATAAAGATGATGGAGTCTGAAAATCTGGAGAAGCATTTAGCACTACTATTCCTTAAATGTCAGTATGTGCCCAAGTCCCCTCTCTGGAAATACTACAGGTGAAAATTCCATCAATGACTGTTCATGTCTGCCTCAGTGCCAAGAATATATAAGCTCTCATTCATGTGGACAACATCTCTTGAAGAGAAGGAAACTAACTTCGAATGGTTTGGTAATCACCTCAAAAGCACATCTGTCAAAGTGAATCAGGCTGAAGGTTTAGAGAAATATCTCTTGTTGTTGTTGCTTTGTTCAAATGAGCAGAACCCTTTCCCCACAAAAATCTGAAAAGCTGGCTCCCTCACATCCTTCAAGCCTCTCCTAAAAGTCACCTTCCCAATGACACCTTACCCCACCACCCTATTTAAAGCTGTAACCCTTCCCCAACCACCATCCACTTTCTTTCCCTGCTTGCTTTTCTCAAAAGCTTATTACCAGCTGAAAAACTACATATTTCACTAATTTATAGCATCTCTGATTTCCTCAACCAAAATGCACACTCCATGAGGGCAGGATTTTTTTTTCCTGCTGTATCCCCCATGCCTAGAATAGTTGCTTTGGCAGATATAGGCACTCAGTAAGTATTTGAGTGAATGTGTTGGTGAATAAATAATCTAGGCTTGGAATCTTATTAAAAGTGAAGCCATAAATTCAGAGATGTCAAGCAATAATAGCTTTTCCTGTAATTTTTATAGGCCAGAATTTACCTTTAGTAAAACCACAGATTGCTTTTTTTAAATGTATATGCCTGCAGTTCATACAATTGGAGAGCTGTATACAAAATAGAATGTTTCAGGAGTGAAAACATGGCTTGTGAAATTTATCCTTTCTTTATTATTATTTCTCAAGCAGTTGCTGGTGGTGACAACTTGAGTATTCAAATACGTGGTGCTTTCTATGCTGGAGCTTAGGAAGAATAGCTTTTTTGTAGAAATGTAGGAAAAACACTGTAGGATGGAGAGAAAAGTCACTCTAAAATTCTGTGCCTGAGTTTCTCAGGTTGTAAAACCCTTTCTCTGGAAAGGGGATGCTGTGAGAGCAAGAGTAAAAGAAAATCAATTTGAAAAATATAAATACTAGATATTATTGCTGCGAAGTTTTACACTTATTATTAATAAAGTTATGTACTTTGGCAACATGTTAACATTTAACACTTAATTTAGGAAAATGTTGGACCATAGTGAAAACTATCCAATGTTTGAAAACATTTGGATAAATATGCTTCCAGTGACTTTGTCTGGAAGAGAAGATTGAGAAGGGCAATTCTGACTTTCCTATGGTTGGATTTTCTGAAAACAACTTATCCAATCTACAGATATAAAAAGAATTTAACATGTCTTAAGTTCGATCAAAATGAATGGCAAATAAAGTTAGCTATCAATTTAAGATTTAGTCCACTATTTTAAATAATCAAATTATACAGTTCAGGTTTTTCTGTGAAAGTTCTAAAATAATAGGGACCTATCTATCTATACGTCCATCCCTGACTAAAAATGACCCTAGAATTATAAACTGTAGTATATCTATATCAAGAAATATGAGAACTAACAATTCTAATAAATACATTCACTGTTGCCATGCCATGGTGGAAACTTTAGCCGACTCTGGTACACAAATATTTGGGGTTTCCTGTCTTCTGTAGAATGACTGGCTCTGAGAAACCTCAAAATGTGTTGGGGCCTTAAGATCCCCACCCCCTTCCAGATTGGTTCTGCTACAAAAAAAACTACTGCATGTGGTCTTGGCCACCCTGTATTCCCTGGAACTCAGTTTCCGTTTATGTAAAAGGAAACAGATGAATTATATTATCACAGAAGCATCAGAGAATGTTAGAACTAAAGGAGATTTGGGGACCATTTAGCCTAACATGTCTGCATTATAGAAGAAACAAATTCTGAAGTGCCTGTATCTGTTGGATGTGCTAATTCTATTACTAATCTTTCCAGTCAGATTTTTACAGTAACTTCTCACTCCCTCCCCCAAAATGAAATGAAACTAAGCTTTCTATTTAAAAAACATCAAAAAGATATTATCTAAAATAAGAAAGATTATCGGGAGTAAATTTATGACCTATGACTAGCAATGTTATTTATTTTTTTTTGAATTTTATTTTATTTTTTATTTATTTTTTATTTATTATTATTTTTTTTTTGCGGTACGCGGGCCTCTCATTGCTGTGGTCTCTCCCGCTGTGGAGCACAGGCTCCGGACGCACAGGCTCAGCGGCCATGGCTTACGGGCCTAGCCGCTCCGCGGCATGTGGGATCTTCCCGGACCAGGGCACGAACCCGTGTCCCCTGCATCGGCAGGCGGACTCTCAACCACTGCACCACCACGGAAGCCCTGAATTTTATTTTTTTTTATACAGCAGGTTCTTATTAGTGATCCATTTTATACATATTAGTGTATACATGTCAATCCCAATCTCCCAAATCATCACACCACCACCCCCACCCACTGCCACTTTCCCCCATTGGTGTCCATACATTTGTTCTCTACATCTGTGTCTCAATTTCTGCACTGCAAACCATTTCATCTATACCATTCTTCTAGGTTCCACATATATCCGTTAATATGCGGTATATGTTTTTCTCTTTCTGACTTACGTCACTCTGTATGACAGTGTCTAGATACATCCACGTCTCTACAAATGACCCAATTTCGTCCCTTTTTATGGCTGAGTAATATTCCATTGTATATATGTACCACATCTTCTTTATCCATTAATTGGTTGATGGGCATTTAGGTTGCTTCCATGACCTGGCTATTGTAAATAGTGCTGCAATGAACATTGGGGTGCATGTGTCTTTCTGAATTATGTTTTTTTCTGGATATATGCCCAGTAGTGGGATTGCTGGGTCATATGGTAATTCTACTTTTTTTTTTTTTTTTTTTTGTGTGTGGTACACGGGCCTCTCACTGTTGTGGCCTCTCCCGTTGCGGAGCACAGGCTCCAGATGCGCATGCTCAGTGGCCATGGCTCATGGGCCTGGCCGCTCCACGGCATGTGGTATCTTCCCAGACCAGGGGACGAACCCATGTCCCCTGCATCGGCAGGCGGACTCTCAACCACTGCGCCACCAGGGCAGCCCTCTATTTTTAGTTTTAAGGAAAATCCATACTGTTATCTATAGTGACTGTATCAAGTTACATTCCCACCAACAGTGCAGGAGGGTTCCCTTTTCTCCACACTGTCTCCAGCATTTACTGTTTGTAGATTTTTTGATGATGGCCATTCTAACTGGTGTGAGGTAATACCTCATTGTACTTTTGATTTGCATTTCTCTAATAATTAGTGATGTTGAGCAGCTTTTCATATGCTTCTTGGCCATCTGTATGTCTTCTTTGGAGAAATATCTATTTAAATCTTCTGCCCAATTATAGACTGGGTTGTCCTTTTATTATTGAGCTGCATGACCTGTTTATATGTTGTGGAGATTAATACTTTGTCCATTGATTGGTTTGCAAATATTTTCTGCCATTCTGAGGGTTGTCTTTTCATCTTCTTTGTAGTTTCCTTTGCTTTGCAAAAGCTTTTAAATTTCATTAGGTCCCATTTGTTTATTTTTGTTTTTATTTCCATTACTCTAGGAAGGGATTGTTCTAATTTCATACTTTTACATGTAGCTGTCCAGTTTTCCCAGCACCACTTATTGAAGAGGCTGTCTTTTCTCCACTGTATATCCTTCCCTCCTTTATCAAAGATTAGTTGACCATAGGTGCATGGATTTATCTCTGGGCTTTCTATCCTGTTCCATTGATCTATATATCTGTTTTTGTGCCAGTACCATATTGTCTTGATTATTGTAGCTTTGTAGTATAGTCAAAGTCAGGGAGTCTGATTCCTCTGGCTCCATTTTATTCCCTCAAGACTGCTTTGGCTACTCAGGGTCTTTTGTGTCTCCATACAAATTTTAAGATTTTTAGTTCTAGTTCTGTAAAAAATGTCATTAGTAATTTGATAGGGATTGTACTGAATCTGTAGATTGCTTTGGGTAGTATAGTCATTTTCACAATGTTGATTCTTCCAATCCAAGAACATGGTATATCTCTCCATCTGTTTGTATCATCTTTAATTTCTTTCATCAGTGTCTTATAGTTTTCTGCATACAGGTCTTTTGTCACCCTAGGTAGATTTATTCCTAGGTATTTTATTCTTTTTGTTGCAATGGTAAATGGGAGTGTTTCCTTAATTTCTATTTCAGATTTTTCATCATTATTGTATAGGAATGCAAGAGACTTCTGTGCATTAATTTTGTATACTGCAACTTCACTAAATTCATTGATTAGGTCTAGTAGTCTTCTGGTGACGTCTTTAGGATTCTCTATGTATAGTAACATGTCATCTGCAAACAGTGACAGTTTTACTTCTTCTTTTCCAGTTTGTATTCCTTTTATTTCTTTTTCTTCTCTGATTGCCATGGCTAGGACTTCCAAAACTATGTTGAATAATAGTGG
>NC_041214.2:17193205-17198010 GCF_002837175.3 Physeter macrocephalus
GTTTGGGAGTGTTCCTTCCTCTGCAATATTTTGGAAGAGTTGAGAAGGATGGGTGTTAGCTCTTCTCTAAATGTTTGCTAGAATTCACCTGTGAAGCCATCTGTTCCTGGACTTTTGTTTGTTGGAAGATTTTAAATCACAGTTTCAATTTCATTACTTGTGATTGGTCTGTTCATATTTTCTATTTCTTCCTGGTTCAGTCTTGGTAGGTTATACCTTTCTAAGAATTTGTCCATTTCTTCCAGGGTGTCCATTTTGTTGGCATAGAGTTGCTTGCAGTAGTCTATTATGATGCTTTGTATTTCTGTGGTGTCCTTTGTAACTTCTCCTTTTTTATTTCTAATTTTATTGATTTGAGTCTTCTCCCTCTTTTTCTTGATGAGTCTGGCTAATGGTATATCAATTTTTTTTTATCTTCTCAAAGAACCAGCTTTTAGTTTTATTGATCTTTGCTATTGTTTTCTTTGTTTCTATTTCATTTACTCTAGATATTTTTTGATTTCCTCTTTGATTTCTTCAGTGATCTCTTGGGTGTTTAAAACATAGTATTTAGCTTCCACGTATTTGTGTTTTTTATATTTTTTTCCCTGTAATTGATTTCTAATCTCATAACCTTGTGGCCAGAAAAGATGCTTGATATGATTTCAGTTTTCTTAAAAGTTACTGATGCTGATTTGTGACCCAAGATGTGATCTATCCTGGAGAATGTTCCATGTGCACTTGAGAAGAAAGTGTAATCTGCTGTTTTTGGATCCAATGTCCTATACATATCAATTAAATCTATCGGGTCTATTGTATAATTGTTATATATTCTTGGATTGATCCCTTGATCATTATGTAGTGTCCTTCCTTGTCTCTTGTAACAGTCTTTATTTTAAAGTCTATGTTATCTAATATGAGTATTGCTATTCCAGCTTTCTTTTGATTTCCATTTGCATGGTATATCTTTTTCCATCCACTCACTTTCAGTCTGTAAGTGTCCCTAGGTCTGAAGTGGGTCTCTTGTAGACAGCATATATATGGGTCTTGTTTTTGTATCCATTCAGGCAGTCTGTGTCTTTTGGTTGGGGCATTTAATCCATTCACAGTTAAGGTAAGTATCAATATGTATGTGCCTATTATCAATTTCTTAATTGTTTTGGGTTTGTTTTTGTAGGTCCTTTTCTTCTCTTGTGTTTCCCACTTAAAGAAGTTCCTTTAGCATTTGTTGTAGAGCTGGTTTGGTGGTGCTGAATTCTCTTAACTTTTGCTTGTCTGTAAAGCTTTTGATATCTGTCGAAACTGAATGAGATCCTTGCAGGGTAGTCTTGGTTGTAGGTTCTTCCCTTTTATCACTTTAAATATGTCATGACACTCCCTTCTGGCTTGTAGAGTTTCTGCTGAGGAATCAGCTGTTAACCTTATGGGAGTTCCCTTGTATATTATTTGTCATTTTTCCCTTGTTGCTTTCAATAATTTTTCTTTGTCTTTAATTTTTGTCAGTTTGATTACTATGTGTCTAAGCGTGTTTCTCCTTGGGTTTATATTGCCTGGGACTCTCTGTGCTTCCTGGACTTGGCTGGCTATTTCCTTTCCCATGTTAGGGAAGTTTTCGACCACTATCTCTTCAAATATTTTCTTGGGTCCTTTCTCTCTCTCTTCTCCTTCTGCAACCCCTATAATACGAATGTTGTTGCGTTTAATGTTGTCCCAGATGTCTCTTAGGCTGTCTTCATTTCTTTTCATTTGTTTTTCTTTATTCTGTTTTGCGGCAGTGAATTCCACCATTCTGTCCTCCAGGTCACTTATCTGTTCTTCTGCCTGAGTTATTCTGCTATTGATTCCTTCTAGTGTATTTTTCATGTCAGTTATTGTATTGTACATCTCTGTTTGTTTGTTGTTTAATTCTTCTAGGTCGTTGTTAATCATTTCTTGCATCTTCTTGATCTTTGCCTCCATTCTTTTTCTGAGGTCCTGCATCATCTTCACTATCATTATTCTGAATTCTTTTTCTGAAAGGTTGCCTATCTCTCCTTTATTTAGTTGTTTTTCTGTGGTTTTATCTTGTTCTTTCATCTGGTACATAGCCCTCTGCTTTTTCATCTTGTCTGTCTTTCTGTGAATGTGGTTTCTGTTCCACAGGCTGCAGGATGTAGTTCTTCTTGCTTCTGCTGTCTGCCCTCTGGTGGATGAGGCTATCTAAGAGGCTTGTGCAATTTTCCTGATGGGAGGGACTGGTGGTGGGTAGAGCTGGTGTTGCTCTGGTGGGCAGAGCTCAGTAAAACTTTAATTTGCTTGACTGCTGATAGGTGGGGCTGGGTTCCCTTCCTTATGGTTGTTTGGCCTGAGGTGACCCAGCACTGGAGCCTACCCTTTGGTGGGGCTAATTTCGGACTCTGGGAGGGCTCACACCAATGAGTACTTCCCAGAACCTCTGTTGCCAATGTCCTTGTCCTTATGGTGAGCCACAGCCACCTCCTGCCTCTGCAGGAGACCCTCCAACACTAGCAGGTAGGTCTGGTTCAGTCTCCCCTGGGGTCACTGCTCCTTCCCCTGGGTCCTGATGCACACACTCCTTTGTGTGTGCCCTCCAAGAGTGGAGTCTCTGTTTCCCCCAGTTCTGTCGAAGTCCTGCAACCAAATCCTGCTCTACTTCAAAGTCTGATTCTCTAGGAATTCCTCCTCCCATTGCCGGACCCCCAGGTTGGGAAGCCTGACGTGAGGCTCAGAACCTTCCCTCCAGTGGGTGGACCTCTGTGGTACAAGTGTTCTGCAGTCTGTGAGTCACCCACCCAGCAGTTATGGGATTTGATTTTATTGTGATTGCGCCACTCCTACTATCTCATTGTGGCTTCTCCTTTGTCTTTGGATGTGGGGTATCTTTTCTGGTGAGTTCCAGTGTCTTCCTGTTGATGATTGCTGAGCAGTTAGTTGTGATTCCAGTGCTCTCGCAAGAGGGAGTGAGCACACGTCCTTCTACTCTGCCATCTTGAACCAATCTCCAGCAATGTTATTCTTAATCATTACCTCAATTTGAAATATTTTTCACTTGCCTAAGAATGAGAAATGGTTACACATTAAAATGTAACTATATATCATATATACTCCAATTAATACTTCTTGGGGAGCAAGAGTTGATGACAAAATTTACTGAACCTCTACTATTTGGGAAGCATTTTACATTCATTATTTTTTTCAGTCCTTTAATCAATGGTAACTGTCATCATTTCCATTTTGTAAATTCAGTATCATGGCAGTTAAATAATTTGTCCTAAAATAGATTACTAAGCAAGTGAATTGCAAAGCTGGGATTCAATATCTAGTCTTACTGACCTCAAAGCTTAGGGACTTTTCACTATTCTACATGGTCTGACTAAAGAGAAAATTTTGTTTCATAATTTTTGGGTAGACTAGAGTTATCCACTTTTGGATAAAAGCCACTTAATAACTCAGTGACTTGACAGTGCACAGAGAGAGCAGAATGTCTGGGTCAACATGGAGCAGTTCCTCATTTGGATCTCTCTTTCCCACCAAAATAGAAATAAGGGATAGAATATTTAAGTGTTAAAAGGTATAGGACCACACTCAAAAATAGAAAGGGAAAATCTTCATGTTACAGAAGCAGAGGGAGGCCAGAGCAATAGCAGAGATTGCAGTATTATAACCCAGATGGAGTCATAACCATATATATGTACTAGAGATAGTACTTCAGGGAATGTAGGTATGGAAGTCAAATCGGCCACACACATAGCAGGGAACAGGAAACAGCTCCCCATGTGAGCCCAGGAAGTAGGACCATACTGCCTGCCTATTTAAAAGAGCTGAAATAGCTCTACCCACTTACACAGTTACAATTAGAGACATTCCATTTGAGTACAGAAAGACTACATGATATCTGCACCCATACTGATGCATAACTGCCGTAGTTGCTGAAACAACATTTGATAACATTTAATATCTATGCTGGGTTAAAACCATTCATAAAATAACAACACATGGATATCGTCTAGTTATTTCTAAACACAAAATCCATTAGCAAGCTTAATAGGAAACAACTAGAAGATGAAAATTGGCTTCTAACTAACACACTTAGACAAAGAAGAAAGAGAGAAAGAAAGAAATATATGTTGTAAAACTTGGAGGAAAAAGGCAAAATTAACTTTACTTGCACATGATAGCATTGTAGCCCTTGAAAAGCCGCGAGATTCAAAATCAAAACTATTACAAGCTATACAAAGTTTTAGGTACAAATATAAACAGCCTTCAATAAAAAAACACAACCATTAAAAAACATAATATATACAATATGTTTAGACAAAGATAATATAGCTACATAATAATTAGCAAAGAAATAAAAATTTTCTAAGAAGAAAACTTTAGAATGCTCCTGAGAGACAGAAAAACACTTGATCCAAAGAAAAACTTACCTCTCCTTACACAAGGTTTACAGCATAAGGTTACTAATTTTCCCCAAATTAGTCTGCAGGTCTAAAACATCCCAACAAAATAAGAATTTATTTTCTTTGGAAATAAACAAGCTGATTCAAAAGTTCATATGAAGAAATAAACAAGCAGTAATAGTCACTAAATCATAATATTTATGTTATTGAATTAACTGTATCCTCCCTAATTCATGTTCATAGGGTTGAAGCCCTAACCTGCAATACCTTAGAATGTGACTATATTTGGAGATAGAGCCTTTAAAGTGGTAATTAAGTTAAAATGAGTCCTCTAGGGTGGGCCCTAATACAATCTGACTGGTGTCCTTATAAAAACAGATTAGGGGCTTCCCTGGTGGCGCAGTGGTTGAGAGTCCGCCTGCCGAT
>NC_041214.2:17198150-17205222 GCF_002837175.3 Physeter macrocephalus
GCCTGCGCGTCCGGAGCCTGTGCTCCGCAACGGGAGCAGGCCACAACAGTGGAGAGGCCACAACAGTGAGAGGCCCGCGTACCACAAACAAACAAACAAACAAACAAAAACAACAGATTAGGATACACAGAGAAACACCAGGGATATTCATGTATAGACGAAAGGACATATAAGGCCAATGCAAGAAGGTGACCATCTACAAGTCAAGGAAAGGGGCCTCAGGAGAAAGCAAACATGTCCACACCTTGATCTTTGACTTCTGGCCTCCAGAATTGTTAGAAAATGAATTTGTTGTTTAAGCCAGCCACTCCGTGATCTTCCGTTATGGCAGTCCCAGCAGACTAACACAATTTAACCCACAGCCCCTCTGAGTTCAGTAACACTCCTTACACAAATAGTCATTGAAAATCTAGTAAGAGGCATATACTGGGATTGGTTCAGTAAGGAAAGCTTATCCCTGCAAGATTTTTGGGACCTGACCAACAGTTCTTTAAGCAATTTAATAGTCTTTCATGAGGAGAAGTCTGGAGCTAGGAAGCCCAGGATTGGTTCCTCAACTCAAAGTCATCAAAAACGCAGCCTATTCATAACCTCTTGCTCAGCCATTTTCAGTTTTTGGGCTTTTTGGTGTTTATGCTATTGTAACCTCGATGAAAGAACTCAGCTACCAGAGCTTCAGGCATGACTGTATCACATCAGCATCACAGACTACAAGAAAGAAGGAGAGCAAACCTCACAGGGCTATCTTTTTAATACATAAAAGCTTTCCCCCAACCCCCTAGCTGACTTCCTTCCATGCTTGGTAATTTATTTTATTTTATTTTATTTTTTGCAGTACGCGGACCTCTCACTGTTGTGGCCTCTCCCGTTGCGGAGCACAGGCTCCAGACGCGCAGGCTCAGCGGCCATGGCTCACGGGCCCAGCCACTCCGCGGCATGTGGGATCTTCCCGGACCGGGGCACGAACCCACGTCCCCTGCATCGGTAGGCGGACTCTCAACCACTGCGCCACCAGGGAAGCCCCATGCTTGGTAATATTAATGTGATATACACATGCATCCATTCTTTCCATGCAAAATTACTGCGCATAAGTATCAGGCAAATATTCTTTCTTATGAGTTATTAATAATCTGGCCCTGAATATTGGGCACAATCATTAATTATAGAGCTGAGGAG
Organism: Physeter macrocephalus; assembly: GCF_002837175.3. NCBI lineage: Eukaryota > Metazoa > Chordata > Mammalia > Artiodactyla > Physeteridae > Physeter > Physeter macrocephalus. Next base: position 17,199,327 of record NC_041214.2, read on the forward strand.
AGCTTCTTGCTTGAATTACTATAGGAATCACCCATGTGTCTTCTACCCACTGAAAACCCTGTTAAAATAGCAGTAATTTGCTAAACTGGTTAGAGTAAATAATCCAACTCACATTATTTTTCCTCCTGGTCTTCTCAGTTACCATATATAAATAAATCCGAGTATTTACTGCACATTCTCTAGATACAGATTTAGGTGACATGAGGGATATAAAAAGATTTTCCATGCACAAGATCCTTTCAGATTTATTAGGGAAATAAGACCCATGTTCAAAAGAAAATGTGAGCAAGAATGAAATATTTCTATATAAGTAATACTTATATTTTAAATTGTCATTCTTTTTAGTTGGCAGTTTCCCAAACTTACACACCTGTTCCTCTAACCTACAATTCTCTTCCTTTCTCTCCCTCTTCCTCCATATGCTTTGAAACTCAGATCAAGCATTAGCTCCGGTATAAAACTTTGTCCAACCATCCACACCCTCTTTGTGTCCCCTCTGCAAAATGTTTCAACAGCACAAGCTATCGGTTCTTGCATGTATTTGTTTGCATGCTTGTCTCATCCAAGATTACATTCATTCAACTTTGCGTACCTGACAACTAGCACAACACTGGAAACAGAGGAGATCAACCAAATACATGAATAAAACAATGGGAGTTTGACTATTTAAAAAGGAGACAAGAATACAATACTGTAAGGACCAAAAGAACTAAAGAAGCACAGGAGTCATTTGAGATCCCTTCATGGTGAAGGAATGAACTAGAACTAGAAGCATGCTTACCCTAAAAGAAAAATATCTGGTCTTTGAATTAATTTTAAGTTATTTGCAGTGAGAAATAAGATCATACTTTACTGTTCCTGGGCTAAAAACTTTGAAGACTAAATATATTTTCCTGCTTCTGTGCTAAACAAAACTGGGACTGGGCAAAACCAACTTAGCAGCTTGCTATAGGAAATACTTGCTTTAGAAGATGTCTATGAACCAACCAAAATAGCTTACTTATAAAGACTAATAGCTCACTTCAAGACCTTCTCCTTATCATGTCCACCAAACCAAAGCTACTTTGTTATAAATTCTGCCAATCCCCGTTTCCTCCCTTGCAATATCAGCCTTAAAAATTACCTAGGGCCCTATATACTTGGTCCTGGGAATTCTCCCTTCACAGACCTGGCTAAAAATCTATCATACTGGTGTTCTTTCTTACTGTAAGTCTAACAAACTCAGATTTGCATGATCAACATGTGTTTCTGATGGTCTTTTGGTGGAGCTAAAGGCCAATAGTAGCCTTAAAATGAATTTGACATATACCCAGCTTTGAAGAAAGTATATCTGATGTAGGAAAGCAACTTTTGTGTTACTTACCTTAGATTTTATTCTTCTCCCCAAATATGAGGAGACATGAGTAATTTACAAAAACACAAAGTATTTTTGTTCATTTTTAAAGTGACAGCTAAAGTTATCAATTTTTTCCCTTGCTTCCTCTGTTAAGAATTATTTCCTCATATGTTCATACTCAAATTTATTGCCTGGTATTACCTTAAAAAATAACCATTTATTTCATTTATTTTTAACAGCTTTATTAGGGCCCAAGTATTTATTATAGGAAATGTACACTTCCTATAAAAGAATTCCCAAGACATAAAACCACTGCCTCCTTTTTAAATGTTTTAACCTAATGAATATCCATGAGAAAGAAAATATACTGTCACCATTCTATTACAAGATGTTATTTATAGAAATTTTGTATATTTCAGTTGCTTTACTATATCAAGTTACAACTAGTTGTCATCATCTCTGAAACCTGAAATCTATAATCTATGTTGGATGAATGAAACAAAAATGAAAAAAAATAGTAAAATAAATGCTTGGTAAATAAATAAATGGATAAATGAATGGTTATAAATTGACATAATTCCAGGAAGCCACAGGTGCCTAAGTATTTAAATGAATGTTGTCATTTTAAGAATTACTGACTGCCAATATTTCTTTATCTGTTATCCTTCAAAAGGCTCATATCCATCCACCTTTGTGTGCTATTTTAATCACTATTTTTTATAGCCCATATGTTTTATTTTCCATTTTCCTTTATTGTTTCCTTTTAGCATTACTTACTTGTTTCCTTTTGTAGTTTATTTGATCCATAAGGATCTTATAAAGAAAGTATTTTTAAAATTAATTCAACATTGCTAGGTTCTCATTAACTTCATTTCATATGCTTAGCATAACTTGGACCTCTTATTTACACCTTAGTGCAAATTTCTTCACTTTCTTGAAGTTTAAGTAAAAAATGGTATACAACATTGTAAATCAACTATACTCCAATCAAAATTAATTTTAAAAAGGTAGAATAATTAAAACACAGCATGGAACAATAAGGGAAAAAGTATTGTTTTTAGATACTAGTTGTAATAAGTGATAAAGAAATTTTTAAAAGGAAATTCTATATTTATATAGATGAGATAAATATAAAAATTCTAAAGGAAAAACACTAAATGAGAAGAAAGTAATGCATACATTAAAGACATATGAAAAAGTCCATATAGGTGAATTCATTTTCATTGCTTTAAATCACAAGACAAAGTCTGGCATTCAGTCTTCTAAATAAAATGGTTTTTAGCTATGTCTTGATCAAATGTCACATTAGAGACTAGAACACCGTATGGCTCATAGTAGAGGCTCAATACATATGTTTCTTCAAATATATCTAAAAAACTTACCAAAAATTGTGATGTTAAAATTTTCTGTCCTCAGCAATGTTAACAGATTGCAGAAGGCCACAGGCTTCTGGATTAATGTATCATTAAGGGAACAGCTGCCACTATTTTTAGTGAGGTTCCTTTTCCAATGATGTAAGCAAAATTATTAGGTTATAGGTTTTCTAATACCCAATATCAGCCTGATCATTTTCACTGATAAGAGCAAAGTTTTTTACAAGTCCCCTTTCTCTGAAACCATCAAAGATTACAATGACTATTGCTAACTGTTAAGGCCATTTGGAAAGCTGATATGTCTCAAAACCTCAGAAGGAATACTCCCATAGGTAATGGACTTTATTCAAAGAAGTCTGATTTCAATTCAATCCAAAAATCATTTCTTAGTTCTCATTGTGTGCAAAGCTTTGGACCAGGCACTGAGGGGCTATGGAGACCAGAAGACACAGAGGATGATCTTAAGGAACTTGCCCTCAAGGAGCTGGCCTTCAAGTAAAAGAATAATAAACACAAATAAGCAGTGCACTCAGCAGTCCCACAGATCTCTCCCTTGCTCCAACGATGTTTGGATGGAACAGACCCCAGGGACATCCCTTGCTCCAGCCTCTGACCACTCTCCAACCTTTTTTCCAGTCACAACCTTTGGAATCAGCCACTCAGCTATCCTTCGTCACAGGACTAGCCAACACCATTTTTTGAGCTTACCTTCTTATTACCGATCAATCATGAGCTCCCAGATTTGTGAGAATTATTCCATCGAGGTGGAGGTCGCCATCAACCGCCTGGTCAACGTGCACCTGCAGGCCTCCTACACCTACCTCTCTTTGGACTTCTATTTCGACTGCAACTATATGGCTCTGAAGGGCATGGGCCACTTTTTCCATGAATTGGCTGAGGAGAAGTGCGAGGGTCCCAAGAGTCTCTTGAAAATGCAAAAGCAGCACAGTGGTCATGCCCTCTTCCAGGATGTGCAGAACCCATCTCAAAATGAGTGGGATAAAACCCAGGACACTATGGAAGCTGCCATTCTCATGGAGAAGAACCTGAACCAGGCCCTTTTGGATCTGCATGCCCTGGGTTCTGCCTGTGCAGGCCCCCACCTCTGTGACTTCCTACAGAGCCACTTCCAAGATGAAGTGAAACTCATCAAGATGGGTGACCACCTGACCAACCTCTGCAGGCTGGCTGATCTCTAGGCTTGCCTGAGCAAGAATCCCTTAGAAAGGCTCACCCTCAAGCATGACTAGGAGTCTCTGGAGCCCAGTGGCCTTTGAGGAGCCCTCTCTGGTGTCAGGGCTTCTGCCTGAAGCCCCTCTCTGCAGCCACTAGGCAGCTTTTTAACCACTCTGGAGCACACTCATCCAAGCCTTGGACCAAATGGAAACAGTAAAGCTTTTTGAAGCAAAAAGAAAGAAAGAGAGAAAGAAAAGAAACACAAATAACTGTAATTCAAAGTAAAGTGACATATTTGTACAAATGGAGGTAAAAGAAATATGATTGGGAGACACAGGGAGAGACGTTATGATCTCCAAAAGTGAAACCAGAAAAGCTTTCAGGATTTTCTAGTTATTGATTAAGTATTATGTCAAATACAATTGTGAGGAAGAGAGAGAAGATATTTTAGGCGAAACAGAGACAAAGATGTCTGCATATGCATGGCTTGGACAGAGACAGTGAAGATTATGGAATATGGAAGGATATACTGCAAAGAAAAACTGGAAACGTGTCAGGGAAAAGATTGTGAAGACCTTAAATATCATGCTAAGGAATTTGTATTTATACCCTCTGTCCCACATACATGCTTCAACAGTAGCCAAGATCTTAGCTATACTAGAATTGCTTCAGGAAGATCATACTCTCTAAGACTCATTTACCCCCCGATGCATTTTCAGAATATTGATTCTTGGTTGCTTATTCATACTTTCAGGTTAAAAACAAACAAACCAATAAAAAGCCTTATATTGAGCTAATCTTTTTTTTTTTTTTTTTTTGTGGTATGCGGGCCTCCCTCTGCTGTGGCCTCTCCCGTTGCGGAGCACAGGCTACGGATGCGCAGGCTCAGCGGCCATGGCTCACAGGCCCAGCTGCTCCGCGGCACGTGGGATCCTCCCAGACCGGGGCGCGAACCCAGTTCCCCTGCACCGGCAGGCGGACGCGCAACCACTGCGCCACCAGGGAAGCCCTGAGCTAATCTTTAATATAATGAAATTCTATATTTTGTTACTTGTAGCTAACCCTTTCTCCCACTTATTGAGCCACTGGCAATACAAATAATGTCTGGTTGACAATATCCCCATCTCAGCTCTGTGCAGGAAATCTACATGTTTCTCATGAAAGTCATGTGGCAAGAGCACCTCACATTTATATAGTGCTTTACTGTTTGCCACCCATTTTCAAATACATTGTGACTCTGTCACATAGCGTAATACTTTATTGTGCCCTGTAATTTGACAAACATTATGCCAAGCTCTTTATATTCAACCCTATTTAGAAATGAGAATATTAAGGGTTATAGACATTAAGAGACTTCACAAGGTCACAGAACTAATAACTAGAAATAAGATCAGGGCTGACTCTAGAATTTCTACATTAACCATCATGCTATATTATTTCCTTTATAAACACACATACCCCAAAACTAGTTATGACATTTTCATCAAGCCAACAACAAATTTTTGTAAGTCAATGACTTTCTAGACTTTGTTCTTCTAAATTCTTAATTCAATTCAGACTACTATTAAATTGAACTTACTGCTTCAATGCATCCAAAACTATCAAAAATGTATCATTTAATCTTTACTTACCTGGACTATGCCAGCCAAGAGAACAATGCATTTGAAGTTGTATGCCACAGCTTATGCATTAAAGGATATTACTAAAGGATAAATGGAGAAGGCAGACAGCAGAAGCAAGAAGGACTACAATCCTGCAGCCTGTGGAACAAAAACCACATTCACAGAAAGATAGACAAAATAAAAAGGCAGAGGACTATGTACCAGATGAAGGAAAAAGATAAAACTGCAGAAAAACAACTAAATGAAGTGGAGATAGGCAACCTTCCAGAAAAAGAATTCAGAATAATGATAGTGAAGATGATGCAGGACCTCAGAAAAAGGATGGAGGCAAAGATCAAGAAGATGCAAGAAATGTTTAACAAAGACCTAGAAGAATCAAAGAACAAACA
>NC_041214.2:17205232-17206404 GCF_002837175.3 Physeter macrocephalus
AAGGAATCAATAGCAGAATAACTGAGGCAGAAGAACAAATAAGTGACCTGGAAGACAGAATGGTGGAATTCACTGTTGTGGAACAGAATAAAGTAAAAAGAATGAAAAGAAATGAAGACAGCCTAAGAGACCTGTGGGACAACATTAAATGCAACAACATTCACATTATAGGGGTCACAGAAGGAGAAGAGAGAGAGAAAGGACCCAAGAAAATATTTGAAGAGATTATACTCAAAAACTTCCCTAACGTGGAAAAGGAAATAGGCACCCAAGTCCAGGAAGCGCAGAGAGTCCCAGGCAGGATAAACCCAAGGAGAAACATGTCTAGACACATAGTAATCAAATTGACAAAAATTAAAGACAAAAGAAAAATTATTGAAAGCAACAAGGGAAAAATGACAAATAACATACAAGGGAACTCCCATAAAGTTAACAGCTGATTTCTCAGCAGAAACTCTACAAGCCAGAAGGGAGTGGCATGATATATTTAAAGTGATGAAAGGGAAGAACCTACAACAAAGATTACTCTACCTGGCAAGGATCTCATTCAGATTCAATGGAGAAATCAAAAGCTTTACAGGCAAGCAAAAGCTAAGAGAATTCAGCACCACCAAACCAGCTCTACAACAAATGCTAAAGGAACTTCTTTAAGTGGGAAACACAAGAGAAGAAAAGGACCTACAAAAACAAACCCAAAACAATTAAGAAATTGATAATAGGCACATACATATTGATACTTACCTTAACTGTGAATGGATTAAATGCCCTAACCAAAAGAAACAGACTGGCTGAATAGATACAAAAACAATACCCATATATATGCTGTCTACAAGAGACAGCAGACCCACTTCAGACCCAGGGACACATACAGACTGAAAGTGAGGGGATGGAAAAAAGATATTCCCGCAAATGGAAATCAAAAGAAAGCTGGAGTAGCTATACTCATCTCAGATAAAATAGACTTTAAAATAAAGAATGTTACAAGAGACGAGGAAGGACACTACATAAGGATCAAGGGATCAATCCAAGAAGAAGACATAACAATTATAAATATATATGCACCCAACATAGGACCACCTCAGTACATAAGGCAACTGCTAACAGCTATAAAAGAGGAAATCGACAGTAACACAATAATAGTAGGGGACTTTAACATCTCACTTACACCAATG
>NC_041214.2:17207248-17208054 GCF_002837175.3 Physeter macrocephalus
CCAATCACAAGTAATGAAATTGAAACTGTGATTTAAAATCTTCCAACAAACAAAAGTCCAGGAACAGATGGCTTCACAGGTGAATTCTAGCAAACATTTAGAGAAGAGCTAACACCCATCCTTCTCAACTCTTCCAAAATATTGCAGAGGAAGGAACACTCCCAAACTCATTCTATGAGGCCACCATCACCCTGATACAAAAACCAGACAAAGATACTACAAAAACAGAAAATTACAGACCAAAATCATTGAGGAATACAAAAAATCCTCAACAAAATACTAGCAAACAGAATCCAACAACACATTAAAAGGATCATACACCACGATCAAGTGGGATTTATCCCAGAGATGCAAGGATTCATCAATACATGCAAATCAATCAATGTGATACACCATATTAACAAATTAAAGAATAAAAACCATATGATCATCTGAATAGATGCAGAAAAAGCTTTTGACAAAATTCAACACCCATTTATGATAAAAACTCTCCAGAAAGTGGGCCTAGAGGGAACCTACCTCAACATAATGAAGGCCATGTATGACAAACCCACAGCAAGCATCATTCTCAATGGTGGAAAACTGCAAGCATTTCCTCTAAGATCAGGAACAACACAAGGATATCCACTGTCACCACTATTATTCAATATAGTTTTGGAAGTCCTAGCCATGGCAATCAGAGAAGAATAAGAAATAAAAGGAATCCAAATCGGAAAAGAAGAAGTAAAACTGTCACTGTTTGCAGATGACATGATACTATACATAGGGAATCCTAAAGATGCCACCAGAAAGCTACTAGAGCTAAT
>NC_041214.2:17208108-17256169 GCF_002837175.3 Physeter macrocephalus
GAGAAGAATAAGAAATAAAAGGAATCCAAATCGGAAAAGAAGAAGTAAAACTGTCACTGTTTGCAGATGACATGATACTATACATAGGGAATCCTAAAGATGCCACCAGAAAGCTACTAGAGCTAATCAATGAACCTGGTAAAGTTGCAGGATACAGAATTAATGCACAGAAATCTCTTGCATTTCTATATACTAACAACAAAAGATCAGAAAGAGAAATTAAGGAAACAATCCCATTCACCATTGCAACATAATGAATAAAATACCTAGGAATAAGCCTACCTAAGGCAGTGAAAAACCCATACTCAGAAAAGTATAAGACACTGATGAAAGAAATAAAAAATGACACAAACAGATGGAGAGACATACCATGTTCTTAAATTGGAATAATCAATATGGTGAAAATGACTATACTATCCAAAGCAATCTACACATTCAGTGCAATCCCTATCAAATTACCAATGGCATATTTTACAGAACTAGAACAAAAAACCTTAAAATTTGTAGATCAATGGAACAGGATAGAAAGCTCAGAAATAAACCCATGAACCTGTGGTCAACTAATCTATGACAAAGGAGGCAAGCATATACAGTGGAGAAAAGACAGTCTCTTCAATAAGTGGTGCTGGGAAAACTGGACAGCTACATTTAAAGAATGAAATTAGAACACTCCCTAACACCATACACAAAAATAAACTCAAGATGGATTAAAGACCTAAATGTAAGGCCAGACACTATAAAACTCTTAGAGGAAAACATAGGCAAAACACTCTATGACATAAATCACAGCAGGATCTTTTTTGACCCATCTCCTAGAGTAATGGAAATAAAAACAAAAATTAAAAAATGGTACCTAATGAAACTTAAAAGCTTTTGCGCAGCAAAGGAAACTACAAACAAGATGAAAAGACAACCCTCAAATGGGAGAAAATGTTTGCAGTCAAATCAACGGAGAAAGGATTAATCTCCAAAATATATAAACAGCTCATGCAGCTCAATATTACAAAAACAAATAACCCAATCCAAAAATGGACAGAAGACCTAAATAGACATTTCTCCAAAGAAGACATACAGATGGCCAAGAGGCACAAAAAAGCTGCTCAATATCACTACTTATTAGAGAAATGCAAATCAAAACTACAATGAGGTATCACCTCACACCAGTTAGAATGGGCATCATCAGAAAATCTATAAACAACAAATGCTGGAGAGGGTGTGGAGAAAAGGGAACCCTCTTGCATTGTTGGTGGGAATGTAAATTGAGACAGCCATTATGGAGAACAATATGGAGATTCTTTAAAAAACTAAAAATAGAACTACCATATGACCTAGCAATTCCACTACTGGGCATATACCCAGAGAAAACCATAATTCAAAAAGGCACATGCACCCCAATGTTCATTACAGCACTATTTACAATAGCCAGGTCATGGAAGCAACCTAAATGCCCAATGACAGACGAATGGATGAAGAAGATGTGGTACATATATACAATGGAATATTAGTCAGCCATAAAAAGGAACAAAATTGGGTCATTTGTAGAGACGTGGATGAACCTAGAGACTGTCATACAGAATGAAGTAAGTCAGAAAGAGAAAAACAAATATCATATATTAACGCATGTATGTGGAATATAGAAAAATGGTACAGATGAACCAGTGTGCAAGGCAGAAATAGACACAGATGTACAGAACATCAGAACGTATGGACACCAAGTGGGGAAAGCAGTGTTGGGGGTGGTGGTGTGCTGAATTGGGAGATTGGGATTGACATGTATACACTAATATGTATAAAATGGATAACTAATAAGAACCTGCTGTATAAAAATTTAAAAAATTAAAAAAATAAGACATTTGGGAGGAGGCTTCCTTTTAAAAAAATGTGCAATTAGGCATTTGTTTAGCATTTCGCCTATTTTATAGAGAAGGAGATTGAAGCTTGGAGACTGAGGAGCCTGCCTGAGGTCACACAACCTCTAAGGGGGTATTGTTTGGTCTGCTCAGCTCAGCTCAGCTCAGCGCTTGCCCTCATTCTGGCTGCACAGGCAGAGCTAGGCAAAGAGAAGGCCAGGGAGAAAGAAAAAAAAAAAAAAGGATAGATGGTTGTAAAATGCACCAATGGTAAGGCAACCAGTTTGAAACCTAAACATATTTCACTATTTTAGAATTCTGAATATATTTCATTACTTTAATACAAAACAAAATTCTTAAGAGGAAAGTTAAACAAGTAAGGTTTCTGAGGTCAAGGTCAGAATGAAATGTGTAATCTCTCAAGAATTATACTTTTTCAAAACTGCATCTCCTGGATGTTATAGATGTGGCCTTGCGGAAGTTGGGTGTTTTATTCATAGGAGAGTAGGAAGGTTTTCGGGGCATGCCCTCTGAACTCTGTCATTAGTGTACTTCCATTCCCATTCAACTAGCAGCATCAGCTATGTTTCCCATACCTCTACCCTGCGAAATGTAACAGCACTTTCCTGCAATGTTGCTAGTTGTATTCGTTCTTGCCTCTCCTTAAGAAGGTCATTGCCAGGTGAAGAAAAAAGGAAGCCTAATAAAAACTACAGGAGTACAATTAAATTGAATTTAAATGAACATTTTATTAGAGGAAGATCAAAGTTCTCTTCCTATTTGTTAATGAAATACCATTTTGATGCTATACATAATAGAACTAAGCAAGAAATTTGAGCCCTAGAAGGAAATTGCTAGCTTGGTAATGTTCTACCAGAGAAAAGAGCAAAATGCCTTTTTAAAGAAGTTTTACCATCAAGTTAATTCTAAAAATCTCACAGCTATGAGATGTTCAATAATAGCTGAAAATTTGAAGAACTATCCAGGAAGGAAAACCAAGTAATAATAGTTTTGTAATTGAGTGAAAATCATTTGTTCAAGACCAGTGCCCAACTCCTCCTTAGCAGAAATCCCAAGAGAACAAATACCTGGAGCCACTGAATGATCAAAGAAAAAAATATATTACATGTAAACTATTATTATTCTGGAGACAGATAAAAATGGTTTCTCTCTAGAAAGATAACATGAGCCAAAATAACGTCAATGGCCATTTGGGGAAACATGATTGACCGAGTAGCAGAGTGAAACATGCTCTCCAGGGAACTGAACAGGCCTTAGAAACCCCACAAATAAAAATGGGTCATGATCACGATGACAACTTATCTACATTTTTTTATTACCTTAAGAATCCATTAAAGAAAATAAATGTGTTCTCTCATAAGAAAGACTTTGTTCCAAAAAAATTATTTGGTATACTTTAAATAAACCATATTTATAATTCACAGGCATGTATGTTCCAGTAAATATTAGTATGAAAACCCAAGCAAGATAATTTGAGAAATCTATTCACTTTATTTATACTTAGCACTAGGGAAATCAAATGGCTATGTTTCTGGTAAAAATGACTGATTTACATTTCATTGATATAAAAAAGATAAATAACAGTTTTATTGACTCTATATTGAAATATTAACTTGTAAAAAAGTAAAAATAGGCATCCCTTATCTTTCATTATTTAACACACTTTCAATGTTCTCCTTTTCTAAATGTTCTTTTTCTGCCTTTTTTTCTTCCTTCCCTTTCTTTACTCTTATTCATGCAGTTTCATAGGATGATGACAGTCACAAACATATGAATATCACTAGTAAACCCACAGCACTGAAGTCTTATTATGAACCAGGCACTTTATATTTTAATCCTCAAAATATATTAAATTAATATATTAAAATATATTTTAATATTTTAATTTATTTGTCCTTTCAGTACCTGAGGAAAAATCTCCCACTTCATTGTGTTTTACAGAACTTCCTTCCTAGGGTATAAACCATTTTACTGAACTTATTTTATATCCTTTTCACTATTGGTCTAAGCTCCTTGAGGGCAGGACCCTCTAAGCACCTTTGTGTTTTCAGGAACCAGCTCAATATCCAGGACTGAACAAGTGGTGTTAACCTCATACTAACAAGCTTTTTCTTAAAGGGCCAGTAGTAAATATTTTAGACTTGAGGGCCATCCAGTCTCTGTCACAACTATGCAACTCTGCCACTGTTGTACTAAATCAGCCACAGATAAAACGTTTTTTTAAAAATGAGCATGGCATAGCACAGGGAGATCAGCTCCATGCTTTGTGACCACCTAGAGGGGTGGGATAGGGAGGGTGGGAGGGAGACGCAAGAGAGAAGAGATATGCGGATATATGTATACGTATAGCTGATTCACTTTGTTATACAGCAGAAACTAACACAACATTGTAAAGCAGTTATACTCTAATAAAGATGTTAAAAAAAATGAGCATGGCTCTAGTCCAATAAAACTTTATTTACAAAAAGGTAGGCAGCCTGTATTTCAATAAAACTTTATTCACAAAAAAGGTGGGCTGCCCACAGCACCATAATTTACCAACGCCTGCCATAGAAAGGTGGGCATAAGCACAAAAGTGAAGGCTAAAGGGTGAGTCTAAAAACATTGTAGCCTAGGTGAGAATTACTTACACCTCATGCAGTGTGTCCATAAATAAAATATGGTTGTCTTCAGGTTTTAAAACTTTATATAGGGCTTACCTGGTGGCGCAGTGGTTGAGAATCCACCTGCCGATGCGGAGGACACAGGTTCATGCCCCTGTCCAGGAAGATCCCACATGCCGTGGAGCGGCTGGGCCCGTGAGCCATGGCCGCTGAGCCTGCGCATCTGGAGCCTGTGCTCTGCAACGGGAGAGGCCACGGCAGTGAGAGGCCTGCATACCACCAAAAAAACCCCCACAAAAAACAAAAAACAAAACTTTATATAAATGGTTTCATAGAATAAATGGCTTCCTACAACATTCTGTTATTGAGAAATGTCCGTGTTGACGCCTGTGGCCTCTTGTTCATTATTGTATAATTGTGTATACTATTGTATATAGTATATTGTATATACTATATACAATATACTATAATTGTATATACAAAAAAACAAAAAACAAAACTTTATATAAATGGTTTCATAGAATAAATGGCTTCCTACAACATTCTGTTATTGAGAAATGTCCGTGTTGACGCCTGTGGCCTCTTGTTCATTATTGTATAATTGTGTATACTATAATTGTATATACAATATTGTATATACAAGTATATAGTATATTGTATATACTATATACTATACTATAATTGTATATACAATATTCTATATTGTATATACTATTGTATAATATTCTGTTGTACCAGTAGACCACAATTTTCCCTTGCTCTTGATGATAGACATTTAGGTTATACTACCAAAAATGCTGCAACTATCTTATATAAATTCCCTTAAAAATGTGCTATGTTTTCTGAAGGGACTATACCTAGAAATGAAATTGCAAAGTCATCAGACATAAAAAACATTCAATTTGAGTAGATAGTTCCTATTGTAGGCAGAATAATAGTTCCTCAAAGAAGTCCATGTCCTAATCCCCAGAATTTGTGAATATGTTTGTTTACATGGCAAAGGGAAATAAAGGTTGCTAACCAACTGACCATGAGATGAGATTATCCCGGATTATCCAGGTGGGCCCAGTGTCATCACAAGGGTCCTTATAAGTGCAGGAAGGCGGAAAAGAGTGAGAGGAAGAACCAGAGAGATGGTAGTATGAAAAGGACTCAGCTCAATGTTTCTGACTTGGAAGATGGAGGGAATGTAGACTGCCTCTAGAAGCTAGAAAGAAAACAAGGAAGCAGACTCTCTCCTAGAATTTCCAGAAAGGAACACAACCATCCTGACACCTTAATTTTAATCCAGAGAGACCCAATTCAGACTTCTGACCTCCAGAACTGTGAGATAATAGATTTGTGTTGTTTTAAGATACTTAATTTATTACAGCACCAATAGAAAATTAATACGTATCCAGATCTCTCTACAAGTGTGAGCTCATGTTAATTTATATGTTTACTAGCAGTATATAATACCTGGAGTTATTGTTTTTATATGGTTTTAGGAAGGGCTATAACTATGTTTTTCAATATGCATAGCTACTCAGTACAATTTATTGCATCATTTCCCTACTGATATGCAATACCAATTTCATTATTATATCAAATTTTTATATATAGGTGGATCTGTTTCTTAGTTTTTTTATTCTGTACGACTGGTCCCTTTACCTAGCCTGTTTCAATACCATGTTATATTGATTACCATTTTTTAAATAACTTTTGTCATTTATAATTTACTATTGTTTTATAATTTTACCTTATTTTTCTTCAAAGTTGTTTTAGCAACTCTTGGAATTTTGTTCTTCCATATAAAGAATTCTCAGAAATTCTCTCTTAATATATTACTGCTCTGATGTTCTATTATTTTTTTCTCTGGTATCTCTTCTAGAAGCCTCTCTATTTTCCATCTCTTACAACTGCTCTATTATTTCTTCTTTTATTTAACTGATTTCTCTTTGCTTTGCTCTGGCATTTAGCACTCTTCTACCTAATTAATTTGTTTTCTTTACAGAGTTTCTCTCATTGCATGACTTGCAGAAGGTAAGGGGAAGAGAATGCTCCAGAATCGCCAGTTGACACTCAAGCTCATTTTTCCAGAGAGCAGCATTGTTCATGATAGCTGTTTCCTTAGTGGTATTAGTATCCATGGACATTTCAGGAATCCTGTGAGTTAAAGAGGATTTTGATAGCTGGTGTAGGAACCTAGCCCCTATACAGAACAGTTGGTTCTAAGGAGAAATGTATTCTAGGTTCCAAACAATGAACTTCAAAATGAATTTTTAAAATACAATCCGTTTGTACGGTGGAAACTGCCTTTATAAACACACACTCACATAAACATCAGATGGATTTTGTTTGTATGTGCTCCACAATCCCAACTCTCTCCACTTGTAAATAGACTTTATAGTGGCCTCCAAAATTATCTATCAACTTAATGACATCAAGAAAAATGTTTAGCTCTCTAAGAGCCAAGTCCGAGGTCTAGAAGATATTTTATTCAGCATTGAAAAATTATAATACACTGTGCTAAAGAATGCAAATAGCCAGAAGCCATACTGAAGAGAACTAGCTAAACAATTTTATAAGGGTTTCTGTAGATATTCCCTTAATCATTGGTCAATGAACACCAAACCAAATGCACGCCACTTCCATAACCATTAGCTTTTTCATATGCCAGAATTTTAACACTATATCATTGGCTTTTTTTTTTTTTTGCGGTACGCGGGCCTCTCACTGTTGTGGCCTCTCCCGTTGCGGAGCACAGGCTCCGGACGCGCAGGCTCAGCGGCCACGGCTCACGGGCCCAGCCGCTCCGCGGCATGTGGGATCCTCCCGGACCCGGGCACGAACCCGTGTCCCCTGCCTCGGCAGGCGGGCTCTCAACCGCTGCGCCACCAGGGAAGCCCTATCATTGGCTTTTAAAGCATGTTTTAAGAAACATATTAAGGATATACTCAGAAATACTATGGTAAGCTCTTTCCCACAGGGATGCTCATGACAAAAATTATAAATTAAATATTGTCTTTGGAGTCTATTCATCTTGGCATTTTTGATACTCCTTTCCATCTAGATAATCTTTTTCCAATTCATATATCAGCTACTTTTTAAGAAGTATTTTGCCCTTCTATATCCCAACAGAATTTCTCCTTCAATGCTCTAAATCAGTGCATTCATACTTACCTAAAATTCACATATCCACAGTAATTTCATTGCAAAGTAGTTACTATTTGAGAAACTAATTCTTAAAGGACATGACCCTGCATTACTGAAAACAAAATGAGCCACTTTTCTTAGGAGTATATGCATTATAAAAGACATTTTTGAGAAAATGTCTCAACACACAGGGATATATTTCTAACAATGGATTATCTAACATTATTATAGATGATGGATGATAAACTTATTTTCCCCCCACATCAAGGATCATGTATACAAAATTTAACCTTGTGTCCATGAGCACTTCAATGAAAAATATTCTCTGCTTTTATGAGTTTGCCTAATTTAGATACCCCATAAGAGAAACCATGCCATATTTGTTCTACTATGACACTTATTTCACTTAGCATAATGTTCTCCAAGTTCAT
Source organism: Physeter macrocephalus (assembly GCF_002837175.3). Classification (NCBI taxonomy): domain Eukaryota; kingdom Metazoa; phylum Chordata; class Mammalia; order Artiodactyla; family Physeteridae; genus Physeter; species Physeter macrocephalus. The sequence goes on from NC_041214.2 coordinate 17,216,149, forward strand.
CTATGTTGTAGCAAATGGCAGAATTTCCTTCTTTTATAAGGCTGAATAATATTCTATTGTACATGTATACATTTTCTGTATCTATTCATCTGTGATGACATATGGATTGTTTCCATATCTCGGCTATTATTGAATAATACTGCAATGAACATGGGAGTGTAGATATCTCTTCAGGATTGATTTCACTTCTTTTGGATACATACCCAGAAGTAGGATTGCTGAATCGTATGGTAGTTCTATTCTTAATTTTTTAAGGAACCTCCATATTTTTTCCATAATTGCTGCATTATTTTACATTCCCATCAACAGTGTATAAGAGTTTCAATTTCTCCACAGCCTTGCCAACACTTGTTTTCTTTTGGGGGTTTTTTGATAATAGCCATCCTAACCAGTGTGAGGTGATCTCATATTTTTAATTTGCATTTACCTGATAATTAATGATGTTGACCATCTTTACACACACACACACAAAGAGCAGGGGACACAAGGAAACTCTGGGAGGTATTGGATATGCCTGTTACTTTGATTGTTATGATGGTATCACAGGTGTTTGCATATGTTCAAACTCAAATTGTACACGTTAAATATACGCAGTTCTTTATATAATAATTATACCACAGTAAATCTGCTTTTAAATGCAAATTAAACAGTTTTATGGAGAGAAACAACATCCTAAATTGAATACATACACATATAATCTGAAATTACAGAAGAAACAGTAAATCAAGTATGGAATATATTTTCTTTATGTCGGCAAACTGGAACAATTGTGGCTCTTATTTTATAACACTTTTGAGCCATTCATGTCATGTGTAATTCACTCAAACACGAGTAATTGCTAGACCCTTTCTGTAAGGGGTGCTGTCTCCTGAGACTGCTCAACTTAAATACCAAAATGTACTAGCAAATTCATTTGAGATTTAGCTGGTACAAGTAATTATCTCTAGCAACATATAATTGGATAATAGAATTTAGAGAATAAAAAAAGATTAGCTGAGAATGTCTGAACTCAAAACTCAGGAATGGACTATATATATACATGTAACCCCAAGTTTCACCAAGACCCAAAGATTGCAATAGTATCAACTCAAATTACACTGGCTCTTTCCTGCATTTTCCACAATAATATCCAGCTGCTGAGTAAATTGCATGCATTTCTGTGAGAACCCAGAGGATGATATGCATGTACTTAAACTCCTTTGACAATCTCTACAACCACCTCTATTCACTCTTCTTGTTCTCCAATAATTCCATGACAGGCACTGACATAGCCATCTCTCAGCAGACACTGCAGTCACTATGCTGAAACTATGGAATAAAATGAAGGAGGAGAGTCACTAAAAACCTCTAAAAGCTGGAAAAGTTAAGAAACAGATTTTCATCTAGAGTCTCCCAAAGGAATGAAGCCCTGAATTCCCTCCAACACCTGATTTTAGCCAAGTAAGACCCATTTCCAACTTCTGACCTCCAGAACTGTAAGATAAATTTGTATTGTATTAAGCCACAGGATTTGTGATAATTTTTCATACCAGAAATAGGAAACTAATATAGAAGGAAACTTATCTTCCCTGGTTCAATTCAAATTTTCCTTCCCTTTTGTTGGTTGGGTGTGACTTCCTAATCCTGTTATATTCTGCACTGGTCTTGAGCCACAAGCATGTATTCCAGAATTTCTGTTTCTTTATATCAGGTCTTTAACACTCATTGGAGAGAATTTTAGGTCTTTCCCTTAGAGTTTATATACCCATATCTCTAACTGTTGTTTTTTTTGTTTGCGTCTGTATCTCCTTCAGTTGAATTCTCAGCAAAGTGTTGGGTGCAGATAACTGTTACTTGGGAATGGCTTATTTGGGGGGTGGGGGATCTTTCTTTTCTACTTTTTATACTCTTTTGTTTCTCTTTCCCTCTGGGTCATTTTGGAAGAGAAAAACTTGAAGGTTAACCATCACCTGAAAAAGCATTTCCCAAGATGCTGAAATCACTTTTTCTGTGGTATATGGGTATCACACAATCAAACATCTTTTTTTTAATTGGGGTATAGTTGCTTTACAATGTTGTGTTAGTTTCTGCTGTATAACGAAGTCAATCAGCTATATGTATACATATATCCCCTCCCTCTTGAACCTCCCACCCCATCCCCCTCCCACCCCTCTAGGTCATCACAGAGCACCGAGCTGATCTCCCTGTGCTCTACAGCAGGTTCCCACTAGCTACCTATTTTACACATGGTAGTATATATATGTCAGTCCCAATCTCCCGATTCATACCCCCCATGTCCACATGTCAGTTCTCTACATCTGCATCTTTATTCCTGCCCTGCAAATAGGTCCATCTGTACCATTTTTCTAGATTCCACATTTTTTGTGAATAGAACAGCCTAGGATTGTGCTATGAAATCATCTTACACTGTATGTGGGTCACACCAGGGGAATTAAATGAGAAAGAAAATGTTTATCAATTCATTTCCAGGGCTTCTCTTGGGGTGCTGAGGTTTCAGCAAGTTTGTGAAAGAGAAAGAAAATGCTTTGAGAACTTGATAAGAATTACATACTAAGTACAGGAGCAAACGATAAGAAAATGGAAGATGGAGCTAGGAACAAAAGAACCACAAGACATTCATTTGGAGATAGGGAAAGAAGTCTAAAGGAGTGGAGGATAAGGAAGGAAACAGTCCTATGATCAATGCTGTTGATTTCCCTACTGTATCAACATTTATTCAAAACATCTGAGCTTCCATAACTTTTCACATCCAACCAATGTTCCTATTCACTAGCAGAATTATCTTAAAGCTGAAGGTTAGTCAGTGGCTCAGCCTAGAAGGGAATTCCTACATAGTTTTTTGTTAACTACTTAATATTCCTTCTCCAGTCTAGTACCTAGTATAGTTATTCAAGTAATAAATCTTAATTCTTAAAAAAAGAAGGAATGCAGAATTCAGGTTAACATACAAGAGGCAAAATGTACATATAATTTAAGCTGTTTTCTACATGCAGCTAAAATTTTAGAGGTAGAGTTTGTTATTATTGGGCTAGCATACATCATGTCAGGAGGTTTTAATAATTTTGGCAAGCAAGAAAGCTCATGGAAAGTTTCTCTGGCTAACAAAAATCCTTTTTAAGGACTCATGGAAGGTATCCATTACAGAGAACTGAGAAATCCATGAGGAAAAGGCAACATTAAAAAATACTGTTTTTGTTCTGGCTCTCATGTTTTCTCTTTCCCTTTTTATAGAAACAAAATCAAGACATTCTTACTTTATAAGACAGTGAATCAAGATATTGGATCTGTGCAGGCTCAAAATGTATGTTTTGCCCATTTGGTCACAGGCAAAAGTAACAGACCTTTACATTCAAAATGTATAAATAATAAATGCCCAAAGACTTAATACTTAAAGTTTGGGGAACTTAAACATTTGGTGAATTTTCATTGAAAACATTAAAGTACTTTTTCCAGGTGTACTTCCACTAGAAATTTAAAGACCGTTTATAACATTTTTAGAGAGATATTCTCATTTACAAGATTTCTTTGAACTATGTGAATTTTTGCATATGACAAGCTATATTAGAAAATTCATATTCTTAGTTGTTTTTCTCAAACTTGATTTATGACAGTCTAACAAAAATCACATTTTCTTCATTCTTTATAACCAACCTACTATGTGATTTTTTTTAAAGACAAAATCAGTTTAGCTGGACAGCCTGAGGCCAGCAGAATGGAAACCCAATTAAAAAAAAAACTTGGCCTTGAAAATATGCATGTCTTACCTGAGTTTAATTAAAACACATTTACACACACCTTTGTGTGAGAAGTTTGCAGTTTTCATAATTTATATATTTGATCATTATGTCATTCACTAAAGATAAATCTTATTTTTAAAATGATCATTAAAGGACTTCCCTGGTGGCGCAGTGGTTGCGCGTCCGCCTGCCGATGCAGGGGAACCGGGTTCGCGCCCCGGTCTGGGAGGATCCCACGTGCCGCGGAGCGGCTGGGCCCGTGAGCCATGGCCGCTGAGCCTGCGCGTCCGGAGCCTGTGCTCCGCAACGGGAGAGGCCACAGCAGAGGAAGGCCCGCATACCACAAAGAAAAAAAAAAAAAAAAAAAAAAAAAATGATCATTAAAGGGGAATCTAAGAAAGTCTGAGTAACTATTATACCTGTAACCCCTCTCCAGATAAAGCTCTTCCTTCTGTATGAATTAACTTGCTTTGTCCCACATGAGCTGCATCATGGGCCATGATTCATTTGAGCTCCAGATACTAAGACAATCATCCATTGATTGACACAAGGAAAACTAGTAGCCTGTAAGATGGCATGGTGTTCTGCAATGGGAATGGAGTGAGTCTATCAACTAAGTTACTGACTCACTACTCAGATTTTCTTTCTTAGGGAGTTAGGTAATAGCTACATAGCAAGTCCTACCAGCTTGTCTTCAAAAATATTCTCCATGTCCATGCATTCCTTTTACCCCACTGCCACCACGCTATCCAAGACACCATCTTCTCTATGGGGCTGAGGCCACAGTCTCCTTATCTGGTCTCTCCACTGCGACCACTGCCCCCTTAAAATCCATCTTCCATGCAGCAGAGTGTGTTCTTTTAAAAAATACTTAAGATCATGTCACTTACCTGGTTACAATTCTCCAGTGACTTCTCATTTCATTTAAACTTCAAACATATAAAACACATAAAATTCCAACCCTGGCATGAACTGCTCTCTACCTGCCTTTTAAAATCTCCATTCTCGGGCTTCCCTGGTGGCGCAGTGGTTGCGCGTCCGCCTGCCGATGCAGGGGAACCGGGTTCGCGCCCCGGTCTGGGAGGATCCCACATGCCGCGGAGCTGCTGGGCCCGTGAGCCATGGCCGCTGGGCCTGCGCGTCCGGAGCCTGTGCTCTGCAACGGGAGAGGCCACAGCAGAGGAAGGCCCGCATACCACAAAAAATAAATAAATAAATAAAATAAAATAAAATCTCCATTCTCTCTAATCTGCTGTGCTCCAGCTAAGCTGCCCTGCACTGTCTTCCTCGGGCACACCAAAGTCTCTAGCACCTCAGGGCCTTTGCAGCTGCCCTTTCCTCTCTCTGGGGCAATCTCCTCCCCCCTCCAGCAAGCTGGCTTCCTCTTCTTTTTCCTTCAGGTCTCAGTTCAAATATCTTCTTCAAGAGACCTTCCTCTGAAAAAGTAATTCTCAATCCTCACCATGTGTCAGAATCACCTAGGAAGCTTATAAAAACTTCAGCTGACCGCATCCCACTCCTACTAATTAATCTGAATAGGACCATGGCATCAGAATTAAAACAAAAGAAACCAAACCTCTACAGGTGATTTTAACTGCAGCCAATTTGTGAATCAGCAATCTAAAGCAAATTACTATCTCTCATATCCACCAGTTAGTGTGCCTCTTAGTATAATATGTATCCTACTCAGTAATTACCTTGTTGACTTGTTTTCCTGTTGTCTTTTTCTTCCACTAAAATGCTGATTCTGTGAGGGCAGGGAAATTTCCTACCTCTTCACTGCTGTATGCCCAATGCCCAACATAAAGTAGGTAAATGAAGAAAGGACTGAAGATCCCTCAGGTCAATAGACAGAAGTTTTAAGCATATGAAAGACAGCATGGAGAATCCGCCAACTAGAGAGGATATAGAATGAGAGAGGAAGTGGTGAAAATAGACGAAGAAACCAGAGAGAAACTGAGGGATGAGAATAAAGCAGAGCGTAAACCACGGACTACAAAAAGCTCTCTTGGGCCACTGTCTTTCCCAATGAAACCTGAAAATTCAAACGCTAAGATTGAATCCTTTTTTGTGAGCCCCTAACATACCCTAAATTGTCTCAGTTCCATACAAGCTCAGTTCCACGGAAACGATGCCTACTTTGTTAACACACTGAGATTAGGGCTATCTCGTTATTGATTTTTAGCACAGAGAAGTCTTACCTTAGATCCTGAAGCTTTCTCCTTTTATTCAAACTATTTTGTCAGAAGCCTTCTTAAAAATATATATCACATTTACTTACCTTCTTTAAAAATATGTGAAGGAAATTTAACATTATCTTGACAACTCCAAGATTTTCAAAGTCAGACATTTTGCTATCTATATTACCTTGATATTCTTAAGAAATCTTTAAACATATAGACCATATTATAAAAGTCTTTGGAACAGGGAACTTTTATGGCTCTCGACATTTTAAGTTATCTTTTTTCAGTTTACAGGAGCTCTGCTTTTACCTGCATGCCCTCACTGCTTATCTTGCTTATATTCAGCTGTGACCTTTTAAAGCCAATCACATCCTTTTTAAACAAATGCAAATACAAACGCACAGTAGTCCCCAAACTTGGCCATGATTGTAAGCACCTGGAGAGCTTTAACACCCAGGAATGCCTGCCTGCCTCCCTCTTCAGACTGTAGAATTCATGATTTAATTGGCCAAGGGTGTGACCAGAACATTCGCTGTTTTTTGGTTTTGATTTTGAATTTTTGGTTTCCAGGGGACTCTAACCCTAACCCTCATGTTGCAAACCTTGCACAGAGGCTTAATAAAGAAGTTTGGAATGACCAGACTTCCTCCCTATTTTTAGGGGTAATTGTTTAAGCCGTCTTGACTCTTCCCCTTAGTTTGGTTCTCTCTTTAAGGTCCTTCAGGTGAACGCAGTTGTCCCCACCCAGACTCAGCCCCAAGGTCATGAGGCTCCCGTTTAAAATTCCAGATCAAGAATGGGCAACCTCCATTTTCCTTGTTTTCCTTTAGCATAAATATTAGAGCTGGAAGGGCTCTTTAAAAATAATCTAAATGAACTCTTCTATTTACAGGTGACAGACCTGAGGTAGGAAAGGAACGTCCCTGAGGTCCTGTAACTAGTTCCTCACAGAGGCGGCACTGCTGATTCTCCATTCCTCGCCAATTACAACACTGTCCCTGAGGAAAGGTGGTTCTATAGGGAGAGCATGTCTGTAGCAAACTCTCTTAGGCTATTCTGGAGGCGAAAACAAAAACCCGCTCAAGAATCACAGTCTCAGAAAGACTGAGGAGCATCTTACAAACCTCTGGTCAAGCCTCCTTAGGAACTGGAACCTGCAACTGGAAAAGCAGCAAGAACCCAGTTATTCTCTGCCCCTCTATGTGGGTGTGTGTATGTGTCTCCAGGCTACTTTCTCTGCTTCACTTTGCACAGGAAGGTAAGTAATTGACCCCCCTGCTCCTGCATATAAATGTCCTGCAGTTTCTAGAACTAAACGAATCTGTAACAGATACCTCTGTTTCAAAGTCTCAGGAGCAGGATCTGATCAGCCCTTTTGGTCAGGCATCCACCCATTCCCCTTCCAGGAATGAGCAGGGAGCAAAGTCAGGTTGTAGAAACAAACATAGGTACAGGGTTACCTTACAGTTGGTCAGAGTTCTGGGGAGAAATTCTCAGAAATGGGACACGTGGGATCTACTTACACAATCATAAACAACAGTCTTACCCGTACTTAGTAAGACAATGAAACTTCCAAAATTTGCATAACAAAATCTTCACTGTTTGTTTTTCTTTGACTCATATTATATCATGAGATTAATATCAGTAGCTCCTGCCCAGTCCCATAGTGAAAGCTCTATTCCAGAAACATTGATTTTTTTTTTTTTACTTTCGAAAGATTTTTAAAAATTAAATAAATAGCTGAAAGCGGAACTGCATCAAGGATACAATCATAGAGAAAATAGTTCCACATGCATGCTTAGACAGGTGGCAGAACTTAGTAAAAACACAGTAGAGTAGCAAGCCCAACCTGTCTTCTTTCACCCGCCTCACCGAGAAAGATTAGCCAGTAAAACTGGTGCAAGTAGCAAAGTGAAAATGGCCTCCAACCAGCAGCGTCGGCATATCACCTGGGAACTTACAGACAGAAATTCTCAGGTCCAACCTAGACCTACAGAATCAGAAACTCTGTGTGTGAGGAAGAGGGGACCAGAAATCTGTGTTTTAAACAGCCCTCTAGTAGATTCTGACCAATCTGAATTTTGGAAATACTAGAACAGAAAGCTATTGAGGCCATGGCCGTCAATCTGACCTGGTATAAGCTGGTCGTCTTTCCATACAGAGGTGAGGCAGAGAAATGACCAGGGCTATGTCTTGGAAACCTAGCTATGTCCTGGTGTCATCTTTACTAGAAGTATTATGGCCTTGAGCAAGTCACCTAGCCTGTCTAGCCCTTAGTTTCTTTCATCTTTAAAATAGAAAATAAGGTTTCTGAAAATCAAATTTGGAGCAATTCATGATATCTTTTTGATCAAAAATTTTAAAATAGTTGTACCACAATTTTCATAGCCATAGACTGTACCCATTCCCAATGCTGAAGAATAAAATCCAGAAATACAGAGTGAATAGCTCTCCTGGTTCTTAGGCCTCTGAACTCAGACTGGAACTAAACATCAGCTCTTCTGGGCCTCCAGTTTGCTGACTCACCCTGCAGATCTTGGGACTTGCCAGCCTCCATAATCAGGTGAGCCAATCAATACATATATACTGGTTCTGTTTCTCTTGTGAACTCAGACTAATAAAAAGGAGTGAAAATTATACAAATAACGATAAGAAATAAAGAGAGAAAGTTCTAGGAAGAAAGAAAAGCGGTACAGAGATCTGGAAGCAGAGGGTATAGCATCTTAAAATAATGAAATAAAAATTACAATAGCAAATATTTACTTAGTACTTACTGTATGTCAGACCTTGTTTTAAGTTCCTTTCGCATGTTACCTCATTTAATCCTCACAACAACCTCATGAAGTAGGTTCAGTTATTATCTCAAAGTGCAAATGAGAAAATTGAGGCACAGAGAATTTAAGTAACTTGCTCAAGGTCACAGAGATGGAACGAGAAGAACCAGGTACCACAGCCAAGTGTTCTATCTCCAGAGTCCATGCTCTTTTTTTTTTTTTTTTTTGGTGGTATGCGGGCCTCCCTCTGCTGTGGCCTCTCCCGTTGCGGAGCACAGGCTCCGGACGCGCAGGCTCAGCGGCCATGGATCACGGGCCCAGCCGCTCCGCGGCATGTGAGATCTTCCCGGACTGGGGCGCGAACCCGGTTCCCCTGCATCGACAGGCGGACGCGCAACCACTGCGCCACCAGGGAAGCCCCAGAGTCCATGCTCTTAACCATGACTCCTTCACTTCTCTACGGGGCTGGTGAGGAGAATGAGGAAGTGGTAAAGAGAAACGCCAGATAATAGGGAACATTGGAAGCCCTGTTAAGGCATTTGAGCTTTTCCCTAAAAGCAGTGGGAACCACAGAAAGGAAGGTTTAAAGTAGAAGAGTGACAAATCAGATTTTAACAGATACGAAATAATTGCAGGGAGGAAAATGGAATGGGGATAGCAAGACAGGTGATTTTTGCTTTGATACAAGATTTTCTCTTTTGACCACTTTAATTGAACATTTAAGAATAGTTTAAATTACTCCAGAAAATCCATACTATGGGATTAAATGAAACCATGTGTGTAAAATTCTGAAAATTGTAAAGCAATATAGAATTTAAAGAATTTTTCATTCAATAAAAAAAGTACTCCAGAAAATATCAAAAGCAAAAATTCAAACAATATAAACAACTTTAACATAATGTCTTCTTAAAAGGGTAATTATGATGCCACTCCCTTCAGTTATCTCAGGATGCTGTCCCAAGAATATTCAGAAGTTCCTGGTCACTTAAAAGAGCAAAGATGGGGGAAAATGGTGTGTGAGGAGGATAAGAGATATGCAGGAGGGTAGCAGGGGAATAACTTGCTCAAGAGCAGCAGATCAGAGAATGATGAAGGATGAAGTAGGTGGTGAGAATGGAAAAAGGAGACAGGAGACCATGAAATGAACTGTTGTGTAAATGTGATAAGCCAACAGCATACATGTGATAAGTCAACTAAAATCAATCTCTTATTTGGAAATTTAAATAGAATTTAAATTTGATAGAAGTTCATTGCTGTCTACAGCTGATCCAGAAATGTTCCAAAGGCCACACATGTAGCACTGGGCCATTTGGAATAGCCATTTGCCAAGGGAAAGTTTAGCTTCTTAGACTCAGCGTATAATGATTAAGCACAGGAAATCAAATAGTGGGTTAAAGCCAAATTTTACATGAGCATCAAGTATTAACCATTAAAGGAGTCTGAACAGATATATGTTTTTTATTTTAAAATGCATAAAGGGATTATCCAATAAATTCTCCACATGCAGTTAATGATATCAAATGTTCTATTATGGGGAAAACATCAGAATAACCAGTCCTATTCTTAAAACATCAGAAGGTGTCCACAACAAAGCCTGCCTTAGCAGAGAAAGTCTCAGAGAAACAAAGTCGCAATAAATATGCCCCTAGGCTGCCTCTAGTTTTGTTTTCATTCTTAAGGGTTGCTAGTTAAATACCATTGATAAAAATAGGAAAGTCTTGCCAAGGCTTTAACTTGATTTATAGCAATACTCCTTGAGTGATAACATGTGTTTGACATCCACGATCCCTCAAGAAAGATACCTCGGGCTTCCCTGGTGGCGCAGTGGTTGAGAATCTGCCTGCTAATACAGGGACACGGGTTCGAGCCCTGGTCTGGGAGGATCCCACGTGCCACAGAGCAACTAGGCCCGTGAGCCACAGCTACTGAGCCTGCGCGTCTGGAGCCTGTGCTCCGCAACAAGAGAGGCCGCGATAGTGAGAGGCCCGCGCACCGCGATGAAGAGTGGCCCCCACTGGCCACAACTCGCACAGAAACGAAGACACAACACAGCAAAAATAAATTAATTAATTAATAAACTCCTACCCCCAACATCTAAAAAAAAAAAAAAGATTAGGAGACTCGAGCACCTGAGACCCTGCACACACCCTAATCTTGTCAGCAACCCCACCCTTTAAAAAAAAAAAAAAAAGATACCTGAGAGTGTACTTAGCTGCCTTTTTCTGTAGGAAGAAAGTTTCTGAAGACGGTGTCTAACTGCCCTGAGGGGACACATGGCAGAGCTTGGACTGAGCTTTCCTTAAGGGTCCTCCTCATCGTAAGCACAGACTCTAGAGATCTTTTAGTTTAACGCCCTCGTGTTCCTGGGTGTCCGTTACTGGTTCTGTGTCTATGGGGGTACATGTATAGATCTCTGTAATTTTCAACAACTTATTGACAGAAAGAAGCACGAGGGTGCTGAGCTCAAACTCGCACCTCTGAGGAACTTTAATTTGGATTTTAGCCTATGTGTTAAACCTCATGAAATTTTATACATGGGCAGAGAATACAGGTCCCAAGAAAAGCAGTCTGATCATTAAGCCTCTGTCTCATTTAAAACAGGTTTTTTTGAGCCAAAGCGACACCTTTTTATTTGGTAAGCATCTTTTTCCTAGGCAATATGAGAGTTGACTTTAAAATTTACTCAAATAAAGTGTGTGTGTATTTTAATTCCAAATTCCATTCTTCTTTCAAATGTATTTTTTGCATGATTTTCAGCTATTCTGCATGAATTAAAATTGCTAGTTTTTTCTTCTCTTCTGATTACTGTTCCAGTCCTCTTGGGATTGGCTCTGTTACATTAAAAGGATTTTACTTTATTTTTTCTTTACCCTGGATCTGCATCCCTGAACTTGTTCATTTGGACTTGTTCATTTAGATTATTCAAGTCTAAATTGAATAATCAATAAATTATTCATTATTGAATAATCAATAACTGATTATTCAATAGGGATATATGGTCACAAAAAATATTGATTATAGATCACATGGATTTGTGTGGCTCTCTCACAGGATGTGGTGTAAAAGTAAGCTAAGTTGGGCAATTCTTGTTTTCTGATAAAGTAATTGAAATCTTTGAATAATAAGGGTTTTTTTTTCCATCTATAAAATTTGGCTTGAATAGGATTTCTTTCCCTGACAAAGTACTTTCGAGAATTGTATTATTTTTAAAACAGAACATGATCCCAATAGAAGAATAAGCCAAGAACATGAACAGACCATTCAAAGAAAAGGAAATGACCTTTAAACACATGAAAAAATGTTCAACTTCATGATCATATGAGAAATGTACTTAAAGATTATAAGGGAATGACTTGTTTTTTCATCTATCAGTCTGGAAAAGATTTAAGAGTTGGCTATTACCCTATTTTGACAAAGAGATAAGAAAACATACACTATGATATACAGTTGAGATGGTATAAATTAGTTCAACTTTTGAAAGTCAATTTGACAATATTTGTCAGTTTAAATTATAAATATCCCCTGCTCTGAAATTCTACTTCTAGAAATTTTTCTTATAGAAACCCTGTAGTACATGCATAGAGATGTTTGTACACAGTTATTTGTTATAGCATCCATGTGTCAGAATACTATGGAGCTCTTAATAAGGGAGAGCTATAAAGATTGATATGAAATCAACTCCAGGTTATATTAACCGGCAAAAGGAAGATACAGTACAGTATGTAGAGTGTGTTACCGTGTGAATAAAAGAAAATGGCGCTATATGCATATATACGTTACATATGTATGGGTATGAAGTATAAGAAACTGGCAAAATAAATTGCCTCTGGAGAGGACTGCCAAACTGAGGAACTAGCAGACTAAAGTGAAATGGAAATTCACTTTTTACTGTGTATCTTTTTCTCCTGTTGGGATTTTTTTTTTAAAGCATCAGCACTATCTTGTATTTTTTTTAATAGCATTTAAAAAAAATAAATTATGCACTTATCTACATGATGGTATGTAAAAAAATAATGCCAATATGTATAGAGGAGTTCTATTTACCTGCTTTAACTTGATAAAGACAATATAAAGCCCTTTTTAAAATGCACATTAATGATCTTAAGTCTTTATGATACTACAGCTGATTGAAAATGATCAATTTAGACGACTTATTGTTTTGTCTACATGGCAAAAACATTTGTTACACCCCTGTGTTTCCCAAATCAATGCATAGTCAGACAATTAACATCCTCTTACAGGGACTCACACGCAAATGGGCCTCACTATGAGGTCCGTTTCCTCCTGTCCTTTCATACTATCCTCATTATTTCTCATTTAGACCAGGAACTGGTCAACTCGTTCTGTAAAGAACCAGAAAGTAAACATTCTAGGCTTTGTGGGCCAAGAGGAAAAATTGAGGATATCTATGTGCTTGTATAACAAAAGAGAAAACACATTTCTCCAATTTTTTACTGAATAAATTAAAAATATAATAATTATTGAGAAAAAAATGTAACGTAGATCTACTAATGAGAAAAATAGAATTCAGGGAGATAAATTTTGCTTAATTGGGGTTCAAGTTTAGTGTTCCTTATCATCAAGTCGATTGAAAATGTTTATTTGTAAAAACCTTTCTTATCTCCTGGGCCCATTAAAAAGAGGTAGTGAGTTAGTTTGGGCCCCAGCGCTGTAGTTTTCCACCCCTAATTTTAAGGCCAGTGTCCTCACCAACCAATCTACCTTCTTGTCTCTAGTATTTTGACAAGTGGACCCAGTCTGCCTCAGGGATACTGCTAACCTCTAGTGTGACCACCCACTCTTCTGCTTAAATCTTGCAGTAATTTCCCACCACTCAGACTACAGAACAAAGCCTGAGCCCCTTGGCCCATCACGCCAGGTCCTCCCAGCACTCTCCTTGCTGGGTCTCAGCCTCGTCTCCTTCCTTTCCAGCCCTCAACACCCCCCCGCATCCCAGACACACAGGCACTTTTTGCTGTAACAACTCTGAACTACTTTCTGGCACACCGCATGCTGTTGTACCACCTCATACCTGGTGCTCCCCACCCCCACCCCATCCCCATCAGGATAACAATTTCACCACCTCCGTAGTTTGCCTGCACTTCCATTCTTGAATGGATAACATTTATTGTATTTATTAGTAGTAGATTTCTATTGCCTTTCCTATGTCTGATTTATCTATCTCTAGCCTCTAGAATATGCCTAGAACACAATAGTTACTCAATAATTTTTGTTAAACTGAGCTTTTATCAATGACAAAGCAATTATGATGGTGAATACAGCTGAGTCCATCATCCACCCACTTAGCAGGTATGATGTTAATAACGTCCCAAACTTGTATTTTTGGGGTTACATAATTAGGCGAACCCTTCAGCACTAGCGTCATCAGTCATGTTCAAACATCTGAGAGCTTTCCCTTTTGACTGAGATGCCTAGGCTTTTGCAAGCGCTATTGTACTTAAAGGCTAAAACATGTTCACAGATATAGTCCCAAAGGCCAGCTCTCCAGATGAGAATTCGCTCATAAAAATATATAATACTTGCAGGAGGAGTTTAAGCTTAAGTACTCCAGCACTGCTATATAATTTACTCCAAACCCAGAGCAGATATGGAGGATGGGGGTGAGAAGAAGAGGTCAAGAATAAATCTTTTTAGAAAAATTTTACTGAAGTATAATTGGCATAGAACATTATATTGGTTTCAGGTGTACAACATAATGATTCAGTATTTGTATATACAGCAAAATGATCACCACAAAAAGTCTAGTTCCCATCTGTCACCATACAAATTTAACTTTTAGGATTTACTTTCTTGGCAACTTTCTTGGTATGCTCTACGATGTTACTGACTATGGTCACCATGCTGTACATTACATCCCCATGAATTATTTATTTTATAACTAGAAGTTTGTACCACTTGACCCCCTTCACCTGTTTTGCCCACCCCCAAACACCCCTCCCCCTGGCAACTACCATTCTGTTCTCTATACCTATGATTTTGATTTTGTTTTGATTTGTTTTCTAGATTCCACATATAAGTGAAATGATGCAGTATTTGTCTTTCTCTGTCTGACTTATTCCACTTAGTGTAATTCCCCCAAGTTCCATCCATGTTGTTGCAAATGGCATGATTTCATTCTTTTTTATGGCTGATTAGCATTCATATATATATATATATATATATATATATATATATAAAATATGTAGATATATGTGACATCTTATTTGCCCATTCATCCATTGATGGACACTTAGGTTCTTTCCTTATCTTGGTTACTGTAGATAATACTGCAATGAACATAGAAGTGCACATATATTTTTAAATTAGTGTTTTAGTTTTCTTCAGATAAATATCCAGAAGTGGAATTGCTGTGTCGTATGATAGTTCTATTTTTAATTTTTTGAGGAATCTCCATACTGTTTTCCATAGTGGCTGCACCGATTTACATTCCCACCAACAGTTTGCAAGTGTCCCCTTTTCTCCACATCCTTGCCAACGCTTGTTATTTCGTGTCTTTTGATCACAGCCCTTCTAACAGGTATGAGATAATAGCTCATTGTGGTTTTAATATGCATTTCCCTATTAATTAGCGATGTTGAACATATTTACATGTGCCTCTTGGCCATCTGTACGTCTTCTTTGCAAAAATGTCTTTTTAGATCCTCTGCCCATTTTTCCATCAGGTGTTTGTTTTGTTGTTGTTGAGTTGTATTAGTTCTTTATATAAAGAACTAATTTGGGATATTAACCCCTTAACAGATATACGATTTGCAAATATTTTCTCCCATTCAGTAGATTGTCTTTTCATTTTGTTGATAGTTCTCTTTGCTGTACAGAAGCTTTTTAGTTTGATATAGTCCCACTTGTTTATTTTTGCTTTTGTTACCATTGCTTTTGGAGTCAGATCCAAAACTTCATCACTGAGACTGATGTCAAGTGGTCTACCACCTATGGTTTCTTCTAGGAGTTTTATAGCTTTAGGTCTTACATTCAACACTTCAATCCATTAGGAGTTAATTTTGTGTGTATGGTGTAAGACAGTGGTCTAGTTTCATTCTTTTGTGGATAAATCTTTTTAAAGTGCTAAAGAATTCATCCACATTCAAAAAAAGAATCACTACTCATTTGCACCGGTACAATTTTCTGTTATTGCTATTGTTCTCTTCATGGGTTCCAGGAAGAACTCTTCACGAAAATATTTTAGTTTGTGCCTCCATATAGATACAGTCACAATTGTGTATAATTTGGGGGACTATGGAATGCCAAAGTATTTCCCACCAGTTGTGGGTTTCTGTGTGCCAGCCTACAATAAAATAGCATGCAATAAAATTCTCCAAGTGATCATATTTTCTTATAATGACTGTTTAGGAGTTCCATGACCTTTGCCAAAGCTGGACCTTGTGCCTTGGATGTTCTTAGTCCTAATCTTCATGGTTTCAAATCTTACTCATGGTTTCAAATTCTCCAACTGCTCTGGCTTGCATGTCATGGAAGTAGATTCAGCCCTCACTCTAATATGTCCATTTAGTTTACATGCTTAACGTTATCTCACTATCAGCTTCTTAGTGACCCAGTTCAATTCTTGAGAGGGAGAGAAAAACTGATTGGCATAAATTGGGTCTATTGTCCAATTCTGATCTAGACAGCTGTGGCCTGAGGGACAAATACAACACAAGGTACCCTAAAAGTTGTGAATATATGCCTTCTAAGATGCTAATGTGAGAGAGGATACAAATGCATGAGAAATGCCTAGGCAATTGTGGTTAGGCATAAGGGCACGCACAGAAACCGTGCGCCCCTCCACACACACACAGTCACACACACACAGACCCCATAATTTCTTTGTTTTGAATTAATTTAGTCTGGGCCTCCTTATATGAGAAACCTTTTTTGTTCATCATTTTGCATTTTGTTTATCCTTCAGACTGTTGAGAGTGCAAATAAAATTTTTTAAAATACATAGCCCCATCTTATCCAATGCATCCAAAGATAAGTAAACAAACATAATAAGTATCTCACACAGGGACTACCGGGCACCTAGTAAATGGGCATTCAATGGCATGCCCACTCTCATAAAAACATTTGTTTTGTCTATTGATTCATGATACTGTTTTTAAAAACTGACTATACCAAGCTCATTGTCACTCATGGCTCAGCTAATTCAAACAGAATGGCACTAAAAAGAATACTGGAAGAAAGTACAAGTACTGAGTAAAACCTCACTGAACCATGGATGTGACCCCATGATTTGCATATTCAGTTCTCTAGTTTGGTGCATATAATACCTCCCAAGTGTACATGGAAACAATAAATAGAGTTTTTTACTTAGTTACATAATGGAACCTTAGAAACCCAACTCAGAATTCCTTAAAAAAAACAACCTCTGTGACATTACACTCATGGACTGTCTCCTGTAGCTCAGCCAGCAAGACAAACTCAATCTGGGCATGTTTCTCAGGATTCTGAGTTCCAGTACAAGGCTTCCAAATAGTGTTAATGATGAGTCAGTTGAAAATGTAGTGTGGTACAGACCACATAGAAGCCACTTAAATTTAACAGCAGGAAAGCACTGAAACCAGAGAGCAGACTAGAGGCAAACTGTAGTTGACCCCGTTGAAGGTAGCCTGAAGTACTTACAGTCTCTTCTGGTCTGCCAAATTAATGCCTTCAACCTATTCCTCAATCTTTTTTTTTTTTTTTTCTGAGATGAAATCTATCCAGAGTTTCTACTTGTTGTTAATATTATCAACTTTTTCATCAAAGTTTGTACAAATAGACTTTCCCTTTCTTTTCCACTTCAAATTTTCTTTTAAAAAAACCAAGGTCCCCCTAAGAAGCATTTTAATATTCTTTTTTACTTACAGTTTTTAACTTTGAGTTGTCTTTTCTTTTAATATCTCCCTATATCATCCCTTTCTGGCATTTAATAGCTGAAACACTCAACATTTCAAAAGTACTCCTTTACCAGTAATATACATACTTGCTATTTTTTTCCTGTCTTTCATCTTTCCTAAGTGATCCCTGACTTTCTTTTTCTTTCCAAATATTTGTTCGAAATATGTCTTTGTCCTATTGTAGTCAAAAAAAATTTGATTTAATTTTTCCCTGATGATCTTCCATATCTACATATGTACAAACATTTGTGAAATGGTCCAAAAATCTAAAGCCCTAAGCAACATAATAATCAAAAGAAAAAGCCCCAGACATAATTTGTTGTGCATAAAAGGTGGTAACAGCCTCTGGCTCCCTCACAGAAAGCTATCATAACATTAATTAGGATCATTTTTACATTCTAATTGTTATACTTTGGGTTAATTAATAAAATATTGACAGAGTGTTTAAACTTCTGTCAAAATGACTAATGGACCCAAAGCAGTTAAGGGCTACTGATCCAAAACAAAATTTCAAATTTCTCCAAGTATATCTCTGAGAAATATCTGTTAATATAAACACATTTCTATGTCATTCTTTTTTTTATTGGATTGCTTTACAATGTTGTGTTAGTTTCTGCTGTACAGCAAAGTGAATCAGTTATACATATACATATATCCACTGTTTTTTAGATTTCCTTCGCATTTAGGTCACCACAGATCACTGAGTAGAGTCTCTGTAATTCTTTTTACCTGAATATATAGTAAATATTGCAATACTCAAACCTTAAGTTAAAGTTTATTTCACAATAGTTGTGCTTTCAAAGAACTACATTTTAGACCACATAGACTATTCTGCAGTAAAGATAATAGTGTATATTCACTGAGTCCTTTTTAATTAATTTTTTTTTATTGAAGTATAGTTGACTTACAATGTTGTGTTAGTTTCAGGTGTACAGAAAAATGATTCATATATATATATGTATATATATATATATATATATATATACACAGACATAGGTATGTATATATAGATATATATCCCTGTGCTTTACAGTAGGTCCTTGTTGTTTATCAACAGTCTTTAATATGTGCACAGCACTGTTCTTAAGTGTTTACACAGTTGAGGGAGATGGTCCTTCATGAGTATCTCATGCCCCTATATGCCTTGCTAGGTATGCCAATAACGCAAGGCCTTAATAGCCCATTACCCAAGCCATTTCTCAGGGTTGTAATTGCAGCAAGTAACACTGAGGAATGAGATAATGTCTCCCATTAGGACCAAGAGCAAGCCCACTTACTAGCCGCTATAAAACAGGTGGATTTCCCAAGCTTAGTGTTCCCTGGCTACAACATAAACCCACTGTGTGCATAATGTCTTCCTGGATCCTCTACCTGCAAACCTGATACTCATGCTGCTTGCTGACCATCAATAGTGAAGTCCTTTGTCTCTGACCCAGGAGTTTGATATGTTTTGCCAACATACATGAAAAAATAACAGTGTAATTTTTTAGTTTTTAAGTAGGGTAAAATAAAATTCCTGCCCCTTATATAATCAAATCCCAGCCCCTTATATATATGTGTGTGTGTGTGTGTGTGTGTGTGTAATTTAATCTCAAAATATTTTAAAAGGTAAACATTACTCTAGCCCCCTTTTTATAGATAGGGAAACTAAGACAGACATAAGAAGTTCAATCATTTACTCAAAGTCACACAGCTGGTAAGGGTTAGAGCTAGGATTTGAACCCCGGCCATTTGCCTCCAGAGTTCATGATTTTAACCTCTATGCTTTGTTACCACTTTAGGAGACATATTATTTCATTTATCTTTTATATTTTAAAAGACCTTTAATTCCTTTTCTTAGCAGTACAAACTATACTAAAATTTTTATCTTAAAGCAATATTCCCAATGTAGTGAAACAGAATGACATATTTGTACAGCCAAAAAAGGGTTTTTTTTCCCCTGCCAAAATATTCCCAGAATTTTTGTATCTTTCAACAAACAGTAAATAAAAAGAATAATGCAAAGCAATATTCTTCCTCTCTCCAGACCTTCATGGCCAGTCTCACACATTTTCCCAGGCCAAGCTCAAGGGCCATTTCCCCAACAAATCTTCGCTAAATAACTGCATATGATCTCTCCCGCCTGTTTAGCATTTTCTTTCTAGCTGGAACTCAGCATCTTAGCCCATGCATTCTCCTTAGCTGGTGTCGGTCACCTCCCCTTCTAGACAGTCTGTTCCCTAAAGGCAATTTCTACTTATGTGTCACATTTTCTCCTTCACAACTTTGAGCATGATGCCTTGCAACTGTTACTAAGTACTAGTTAAGAAATCATCTTTAGTATTTGATAAAAAATAATAAAGTGCAATGTGAAATTTTTAATGTTTTATTTTTACAAAGAATATTTGTAGCATACCAAGATTTTAAAAATCTCTGCTGTGATTGCCTGACAGCAAAATTAAGGTATTCCCACTATAAATTATAGGAAAATTTACTGAATTTATATTTCCTGATGCATTTTTCTAATATACATGCTTCAGTTGAATGTTCTGACATTTTGTGGGTGAGAAATGTGTATTTTCATCATGTTTTCCCACTTAACAGCACATGATAGCCATCACAAGGAGATTTTTATCACATCACATCTCTTCTGCCATTAAAGCCCACGCCTGGCCTCCTCTCCAGTCTCCTCCTCTCTCCAATCCATTCCACTACCAGATGGATCTTCTTAATATCCTACTTTGTCTACACTGTGATTCTACTCAAAAATTTTTAGTGACTCTCCATTGACCATAATATCAATCAGAACTCCTTGAGAGCCTGGCACCCGAGTCCAAATTTAACACAATATACCTAATGACACTTATTGCCTGCTTCCTTTCTACATGAAAACATTACTTCAGTCAAATTGACCTACTCCCTATCTAACACATGTCCCTTGCATTTCTCTGCTTCTTTTTCCATCCATGAGATGGAATACACATCCTTTTCTGTACATCTAAATCTTAACACATTCTTCAAGGGCAAAATCTAAGGCATGCTTTTCTTAACACTCTGGTCAGGAATATTGCCTCTATTCTCATATTTTTCCCCATGGTGCCATGATAAATTTACTTTATTCCACATTATCCTTTTTACCTGAGGGGTGATTATGATGTATACTGAAATGTTTGCACTCTACTAAATGTCATCTTTCAAAGATTTCCCTCAGGGACTCTTCCAATAATGCTCACATTGTTTGAAATACTACAGGAGCTCTTTCCCAGTAACAGCAGCCCCAGCTACACTAGAGAATTAGCCTCTTTATTTTACAATCTCTTCTGGTTTTTATAAAAGAAAAAAGTGGCCCAACCTGATCATCCATCCTCTTTCTCAAAATCAGTTAGCTGCCAATGATTTTTTATTGTCTCTTAAAAAAAAAAAAAAAGTGTCTTCTTTCAAAGGGAAAAAGTTGACCACCATTGAGGACATCCTAAAAAATGCACCATGGGTTCTAAAAGCATATACTCCTTGCCATGAATAAAAAAGAAAATCCTTCCCTTAGATTAACTGATAAAGTAAAACTAGGGTCAGGTCTATCTCCATTTACTTTAGTACCCAGAAGTTCCAGTCACCCTGCAGAGTCCTTTAGAGTTCATTTGCATCACTTTTGGCAATGACTTAGGCGGTGGTTTTCCCATTAAAAAACCTTTTTTCCAACTGGCATGGCATGAAAAGGTGAAATATTTTGTCACATTTCAGACTGTGCAATAATAAGAGGGCACATTCCACTGCCTGAAATTGCAGACAAGTGTGCTTGCAAATCCTTCCTCTGTGGCCAAAAGAGAAATGGAGATTTTTTTTTACTATGGAAGGATTGACTATGAATTTCCTCAGTATTTCTGCCACTTCTAAAGGCAACACAAGTGTTCTGTGGTCAGCTGGGTTAAATATATTAATGTTATACGTCTGTGTATATGTGGATGTAAGACCACTGTCAAGTACGTCTTCAGACAGAAAATTAGTGACAGTACATCTGCATTAAATAAAACCTAACTTCATTGCCTTTCTCAGAAGGTCTGTGGGAGGATAATATGCTTCCACCACCATTTCCATTTGGTTTCATTTGTGGAAACCGAGCGTCTTCCAGCTTTCAGATGATCTCTAACTTTACAGAAGCCAAAAGTACAGTAAGCTAAGAAGACTTTCAGCAAGAGCTTACTGAATTTTCCATGAAATTTTACTGAATAAAATCTAGCAAAAATTCTTTTTTGGTTACTTCTGATTTTCCAAAGAAAGCATATTAATTTTACCCATCATTTCTTTTTTAAAAAATCAATTTATTTAAGTAACCATAGAAAGAACTTTAATGAAAGATTTTATGATTCCTACATCTTATATTCCCAATATTATTTTTTAATTTTAAAAAATTTATTTATTTATTTATTTATTTTATTTTTTTTGCGGTACACGGGCCTCTCACTGTTGTGGCCTCTCCCGTTGCGGAGCACAGGCTCCGGACGCGCAGGCTCAGTGGCCATGGCTCACGGGCCCAGCCGCTCCGCCGCATGTGGGATCCTCTCGGACCAGGGCACGAACCTGTGTCCCCTGCATTGGCAGGCGGACTCTCAACCACTGTGCTACCAGGGAAGCCCCCCCAATATTATTGATATAAAGAAATTATAGCAAAGGTTTAGAAAAAGTAGTTTAAAAATCATTAAAGAAATGCAAAATTTTGCATTTGTTTTATTTTGATGTAGTTTTCTTCATAGCATGCTGTCACTCTTTACCCTCTTACCATACTTTGTTATTTCTTCATTACACTTACCTAATTTTATATTATACATTCTTTTGTTTTATCTGCTTATAGTTATCTGTCTCTCTTCTCACTAGGATATAAGCCCTATGAGGGCAGGGAGTTTATCTTCCTCATCACGATATTTCTAGCACCAAGAGCAGTATATGTAGGTCCTCACTAAATATTTACTAAATGCATAGATGATTTATTTAATTTACAGTAAGTTCTAATTGACATAAATTTGTACATCATATCAGAAACTGGGCTATAGTCTTGTAATAGGGGCTTATAACTGGGTGTCTCTGAATTTATACAGCAAGATTTTTGTATATGCATCTCATGATTTTCATAAGATTCTCTCAATAGATCATAAACCCCCAAGGGACAGAGGGTTGTTGCTACAGGGGGAAAAAAATGAGGTGAAAGTATCAGCTATGACAGGAAACATCTGGAACTGAGACAATGGGGAGAACTAGCCACAAGGGCTACAGGACATAGGAAGGGGCACCCTTGCACCCCATTCTGAATATTCTCCAGTGACATTTTTCTGGAGATTCAGGACCAGAACAGAAAACATCATCATGATGGAGACACATAGAAGTGAATTATAAAATCCTAGAACATAGTTTTATATGCTCAAATGAGTTCCCTTTATTTATCTGTCTCTGACACATACACCTAACTGAAACACTGACAGTAGCTGATACATTATGATCTGGAGCCCCAAATCCTCAACTTTTAGAATATCAAAAATTAGTTTACATTAACTATTTATTTCATACCACACTATAATTCATTTAGTGTTTTCTGGGAGTTTTGACCTTATGTCTTTAAAGGTTGAAATTTGTTTGGGCCAATATGCTACTGGAGGAGATTTGGCAAACGTTAACAAGAAAACGAATTCATAAAGTATCAGTTTGAACACAAATCTGTAATCCTATACAATCAATAAAAACTGGAAAAAAAATCTGATTTAACACCCAGAAAACAAAGTACCATTCAAGCGCTGCAGGTAGTAAACATTAGCTATTCTTTTTAAGCAAATTAAAGCATCACATTAGTTCAAATCAAACCAGAAATTACACATTCTCAATGAGAATCCAAACTTACATATTAGTGCACAAGGCAAGATGATGTTAATCCTGTGCAATCACAAAAACAGTATGGCTTTCAGCACTAACTGTAAATTACCTCAGTGCACACTGAACCCTTGCTGAGGGAAGAGTAGGGCCTGATTTATTCAAGTGTTGTCTCATTTCCTTTGCCAATAGTTTCACTGGGTTTACTCCTTTTTGTTTATTTGTTTTTTCTTTTTCCCTTATAATGTCATTTCACTGGATATTTGGGCTGGTAACAGAAGTCCCTTAAGTCAGCTTTAAAGAACAAGGGCATCTTTCTTTTCCCCTTTTGTTTACCTAATAAGTAGGACAGCCTTCATGCTTGGTTGATTAAGCACTTCAACAGTGTTATCAAGGACCCAGGTATTTTGCATTTTTCCACAAGGAAATCATCATCAATGACCTAGGTATTGTGCATCTTTCCACAAGGAGATCATCAGTGTCAGCTTAGCAAGATATCCAGGGCAGTTACAAATGCTATATGCAAACATGACAATTTCAAGAGGAGATAAGAATACTCTGAAGAGAAACTTTTCCCAGATTACTGACAGCAGGCTTATCCTCATGTTTCACTGGCCCTGATTAAGTCATATTTCTGATCTAACTACATGCTCCATCTTCTCCTGGTTATGGTAGTTGTTTTCCCTTTTCTTATTGTCAGTTTTTGTTTCCTCAGGTAAGCTTTGATATCTTAGTGCTAATTAGTAAAATGATAGCACTTAGCCTTGAAACTGCAGACCTTTAGACCTTTCTAATGTTTGTGAAGAAATACCAGAAAGGTTTAAAAAAAAAGATGTATCCTCTCTCACTGCAACTATAGAAGAGCAGTTATTATTTTGCATCATAATGTCCATGTTAAATTTAATTCTAATAAAGAAACTTTTTACAATAGATGAACTTCAGCAATGGTTATATATTATAAAAAATAACCTTTAACCTCTAAAGTGTTTGTAATTCTGATTGGTTTATTTCATAACTTGTTGTCCAGGTAATGGTATTAAATTGACCTCACCATATTCTAAAATGTATAAAAGTTCATGAGCTTGTTAGGCCACAAGAGGTTAATTGACACTTTCTTCTTCTCCCAAATGCATGGAGGTAAAAACAAATAAAAGATATGAGTTTTTTGATATCTGATTTAAGAGAGAGAGAGAAAAACTATTTCCAAAACAAACAAAAACTGAGTTTGTCAACAACAAAACCCAAATAAAGTAAATACTAAAGAGAATTCTTCAGGCAGAAGAAAAATCATCCTGGAAGGAATAAGGAAATGCAGAAGGAATGGAGACCAATGGAAAGATAAATAAAAATGAGGGCAAATATAAATAAATATTGACCATATAAAAAATAGCAATGAGGGAACTCCCTTGCAGTCCAGTGGTTAGGACTCCACGCTTTCACTGCCAAGGGCCAGATTCCATCCCTGGTTGGGGAACTATGATCCCACAAGCTGTGCCACACAGCCTAAAAAAATAATTAATTAATTATTTAAAAAATAAAGTTCCTCCATATCTTTAAAAAAAATAGCAATGGTATGTATAAGGGTTAGAATATATATAAAATTTAAAATGTATGCAACAATAACAAATGTGAGAATGAGTGAAAAGGATTTTAACGTTGTAGTATTGCTTGTGAAGTAGGAAAAGCACCAATTTATATCAAACAGAGTAGTCCCATTGAAATATAATGCAAGCCACTTACATAATTTAAAATTTTCTAGTAGTCACATTAGAAAAAGTAAAATGAAATTGGTAACATCAATTTTAATGTATTTTATCTAACCAAAATTATGAAAATTTCAACATATAATCAATTTTTAAAATATTAATGACATATTTTACATTCTCTTTTGTACTAAATCTTCAATATTCAGCATTGTATACTTACAGCAAATCTCAACTCAAACTAACCACACTATAAGTGCTCACTAGCCACATGTAGTGGCTACTATGTTGGACAAAACAATATTAGACCTGAGTAAGTCAAGGAACTATCTTGCAATCTTTACAGGAATCACTAAAAGTACTAAAAGTAGAAGAATATAGAGCCCTCAGGTGTGAAAATGGAAAAAAGTGGAATATTAAGTAAAATTAGTAGAGTAACCAATACTGATGGTGCCCTGCCCAGATCCCCTCTAGCTGGCCAGTGTACCTGCACTCCAGCTGTTCTGAGTGTTTGCTGCTAATGGCTCACAGCTTCCCTTATCTGAAGAATTGTCCTTAACCAAAAGGGAATCAGCTTCCCCTGGAGGTTATGCTCCTGGCCCCAAGAGGAAGTCAAAGGCAATGACTGACTGACACAGGGCAAAAAGGCCTGGCACCTTGGAAAAGGTTGGACCAAAGGAACATAAAACAAGTGAGACAAATAAAACAACTATTAATAATATAGTGGATATAAACCCAAATGTATCAGCAACTAAATTAAAATATAAATAGTCTGAATATTCTAGTTAAAAGATTGTCAAATTATAAAAATATTTTTAAGAAAACCTAACTATATGCTTCTTATGAGAAAGAAACACATCTTATGTATAAAAAGACTCAAAGATATATTATACAAACACATACCAAGAGAAAACTGATTTTGCTATACTAAAGTCACATAAGATCTACTTTAAGGCAAGAAACATTCCTAGAAATGAAAGAAATCTTTAATAACATTAAAAGGGTCCATCCACTAGAAAGATATAAAAATTCTTTTTTATGGACCTACTAATACAGCTTCACAATACATAAAGCAAAACTGACAGGTTTAAAATGAGGAATATACAAATCCACAATCAGAGAGGGAGAATTTAACACATCTTTTGGATAATTGATAAAACAAACATCCAGAAAATTAGTAAGGCTATAGATAATCTGAACAGCACCACTAACAAAGTAGAAACATTGTTTTGTTAAAATGCACCAAAAAATGACAGCATACACAGTTTTGGCTTGTATATATGGAACATTTACAAAAATAGACCATATTTGTGGCCAAAAAGCCAAACTCAACAAATTTAAAAGGACTCCAACAATTTAAATGTATTATTTGATCATAGTGGAATAAAGGTATAAATCAATAACTAAAAGATAAAAAAAAAATCCTCAAACATCTAGAAATTAAGCAACATGCTTCTACATAACTAATGAGTTGAAGTTGAGATTATAATGTATAGTAAAATACTTGAACTGAATAATAACTGAAATATAATATTTTGAGACATGTAATTTAGCTATCACTGTGCTTAGAGGGAAATCTATAATTTAAATTCATATCTTAGGAAAGCAAAAAGCCTGAATATCAATTGTTTAGATATTCATCTCAAGAAATAAGAAAAGATACCAAATTAAACTCAAGAAAGAGTAAAGAAGAAAAAATAAAGGTAAGAGTAAAAATAAGTAGTAATAAACATAATAAACAATAAAAGGACAAAGATAAATAAGAAACATACATGCAAGAGAAAAATCAATACGTCAAAAAGTTGATAACTTGGAAAGACCAATGAATTGACATTGGTCTCCTGTTAAGACTAAACAATGAAAAGCACAGAAATCACAAATCACATATATCAAGAATGAACAGGGAACATTACTATAGGTCTCAATAGATGTAAAAAAATTTTGGTAAAATGTAAGACCACAGCAGGAAAAAAATAACCCTCTAGGCAAACTGGGAATAAAAGGATTTTCTGTAACAAAAAAATATTTACTGAAAAATGCAAACCAATAAAAGAAAGGAATTACCTTAAACTGACAAAGAATATTTATTTTAAAAAAACTATCACAAAAATGATACTTAAGTGTGAAATATTGAAAACTTACCCCTAACTTTGGGAATGGATGAGAAAAGATTGCCTACTATCAGCATTTGTATTTGACATTGCACTTCAAATCTTATCCAGGATGGTAAGAATAGATTATTAATTGATTTATAGCATCGATAGTTGAATGGATGAATAAATGGTGATATATTCATACAATGGAATACTATGCTGCAATGAAAAATAAACTATTTCTACACAAAAGAGTATGAATCAATCTCATAAACAAGGTGATGGACTAAAGAAGCCAGGCACAGAAAGGTATATACTGTATGATTCCATTTATAGAAAGGTCAAAAATTTGTAAAAATAAATTGGTGGTAATAGAAATAAGGATAATAGTTAACTTGGTGGCAATAATCACTAAGAAGGAGAAAAGTGGAACTTCTGGGACACTTGATTAGTGCTCTATTTCTTGATCTGAGTATTGATTACATGGGTTTACACTTATAATTTGTGATTCTTCTATCTTTCTCTCTCTCTCTGATATATATTTTTTAATTAATTAATTAATTTATTTATTTATTTTTGGCTGCTTTGGGTCTTTGTTGCTGTGTGCGGGCTTTCTCTAGTTGCAGCGAGCGGGGGCTACTCTTTTGTTGTGGTGCGCAGGCTTCTCATTGCGGTGGCTTCTCTTGTTGCGGAGCACAGACTGTAGGCATGCGGGCTTCAGCAGTTGTAGCACACGGGCTCAGTAGTTGTGGCTCACGGGATTAGTTGCCCTGCGGCATATGGGATCTTCCCGAACCAGGGCTTGAACCTGTGTCCCCTGCATTGGCAGGCGGATTCTTAACCACTGCACCACCAGGGAAGCCCTGATATTTTTAATAAAATATTTATTTAGAAACAAAAATGTATAATACCTATTAGGTGTCCTTGGGTCTTTCCTGAGACCCATGAAAATATCTGTTTGTTACCGAAGGCAGATTGAATTTTGTGAGACAATCTACTAAATTATTATTTGTTCTACTTACATTTTAGAAATATATTTTAGAAAGAATATTTGATGTTTATTAAAATAAATAATGGCTATATTGTACAAATACAGTCACCATTTAATAACAACTGAAATGTAGAGAATAGAGAAACTGTAAACTTGGTCACAAATGACTTTAGATAACCTTTTAAGTTTTCATTATTACTTCTCACACTAGGAGTGTGGTCTTCAAAATGTGCTGGAAGGGATTTTTTCTAGTAGTGAGAAGGAAAGATGTAAAGTTTAGATCCATTACCTGGTGGAGGCAACAGAAATCTTTGGAGTGTGAATGAGGTGAGCTAAGTCATTCGCCTAATGAGAACCCCAGCACTGTTTCAGTAATCTCATTATATCTTTTTTATTTTATGCAGCTCCCTCTATAGTGTATGTGTGTACATATATACATATGTGTATACGTGATGTATAATATTATATAAATTATAGGTGTACAATAATTCACAATTTTTAAAGGTTATATACCAAAAAGCACAATGAACAACAGTCCTCCAGACACTGTTTAGTTGTGACAGTGAGCACTCTATTTCTCTAAAAGAAATAGTTTTTAAAACATCTTCTCGGGCTTCCCTGGTGGCACAGTGGTTGCGCGTCCGCCTGCCGATGCAGGGGAACTGGGTTCGCGCCCCTGTCTGGGAGGATCCCACATGCCGCGGAGCGGCTGGGCCCGTGAGCCATGGCCACTAAGCCTGTGTGTCCGGAGCCTGTGCTCCGCAACGGGAGAGGCCACAACAGTGAGAGGCCCGCATACCACAAAAAAAAAAAAAAAAAAATCTTCTCTCTCTCTATTTTTCTATTTTGATGGAGATCATTGTAGGTTACAAGAAGTCTGTGGAGGCTTGTGGGATGAGTAGAAAGTGTGAGAAGTGCTGACTTCTGTTGAAGCAGTTGGGGTCTTAAGATGAATGGGGTTTCTGACCTACCACATTACATCACTTCTGGCTGTATCAAATTTATATTTACTAAGCACCACAAAATTTTTGCGGCAGACTTCTTTTGCCCACAGCCTAACACAGAAACATACGAAAACTGAGTTAAATGTTTGGTTTAACCTCAAAGCATAATAGTCCATTTATACACACAGAAAAAAGATGGATGAACATGTATATAAAAATATGAACTTTTTTTACAAATCAGTTTCTACCCAAAACAAGAAAAATTATATAATAAAATAGTTTTTTCTGCTATAATAAAAGACTTTTCCTCTCCTCTCTCTTGTCTTTTCTCTCTCTCCTCCAATTTCCCTCCCTCCTTCACTCTCTCTCTTTCTCCCTGTCTCTCTCTCTCTCACGCACACACACAACACACACAAAATCTGATTTTACAAAAAGCACAACTGCAATTTAGATGCCATGGGAAGACAGTAGACAAATGATATCATACATTTAGAGAGTGCTGTTGGAAAAATGTCTGGTATAAACAAATGGGGGAAGCTGCAATGTATCAAACTGGGCAATTCTGCTCTTTCTTCTCTAAAGCACAAAGCATATCAGAGTGGGAAAAGCAGTAAATCCTCCTTGGAAATTGAACCACAATGAAAATCATCCATAAATATTCACACAATAAGTTCCCTTTTAGACAAAAATTTTAGATAGAATTTAAACTGAATTTTAGAGATAATCTGTTTTTAATGTTAAAACCTCTGGAGTTTTTTTGTTGGATGATTGGTGGGTAGTTGAATAAGTGATATGATAAATAAGAGTCTTGAGTCACAGCAAACCTTGACAGGCTTACTCAATAATCAAATATTAAAATGATTTCGGCCCGCCCCTCCCCCCGGCGCGCCGGCCCTCACGAGCCGGCGGGCCCAGCTCCCCTCCCCGGCCCAACGGGCTGGCGGGCTGCCCTGAGCAGGCTGGGACGAGAGGGCTGTGCCGGCCGGCGGGCAGACGACGATGCTGAACCTCTGCGCGGATCCCCAGCTGCAGGCGGAAGAGCACGCAGTCGGACCTGGCCTTTTTCAGGTTCCCGCGTGATCCAGCCAGATGCCAGAAGTGGAGAATTGCAGGAGAGCAGACTTAGAAGATAAAATACCTGATCAACTAAATACACATTATCGATTGTGTGCCATACACTTTGAGACTTCTTTGATCTGTAGAACTAGTCCTTACAGGACAGTTCTTCTAGATAATGCAATACCAACAATATTTGATCTCACCAGCCATTTGAATAATCCACACAGCAGACACAGAAAACGAATAAAAGCATTGAGTGAGGATGAAATCAGGACACTGAAACAGAAAAAAAAACTGATGAAACTTCTGAACAGGAACCAAAACATAAGGAAATAAACAACAGCAATGCTCAGAACCCCAGTGCAGAAGAAGGGGGTGAAGAGCAGGATGAAGACATTTTACCTTTAACCCTTGAAGAGAAGGAAAACAAAGAATACTTAAAATCTTTATTTGAAATTTTGATTCTTATGGGAAAACAGAACATACCTCTGGATGGACATGAAGCTGATGAAATCCCGGAAGGTCTCTTTACTCCTGATAACTTTCAAGCACTGCTGGACTGCCGGATCCATTCTGGTGAAGAGGTTCTGATAAAGCGCTTTGAGACAACAGCAGTTAACACATTGTTCTGTTCGAAAACACAGCAGAAACGGATGCTAGAGATCAGGGAGGGCTGCATTCATGAAGAAACCCTCAGGGAAGTGAGAGGCTCTCACTTCTTTTCCATCATCACTGACGATGTGGTGGACATAGCAGGGGAAGAGCACCTGCCTGTGTTGGTGAGGTTTGTTGACAAAGCTCGCAACCTGAGAGAGGAATCTGTGGGCTTCCTGCCTTATGAAGCTGATGCAGAAAATTTGGCTGTGAAATTTCACACTACGATAACTGAGAAGTGGGGATTAAACATGGAGTACTGTCGTGGCCAGGCTTACATTGCGTCCAGTGGATTTGCTTCCAAAGAAAGTTGTTGCTTCTAGACTTTTAGAGAAATACCCCCAAGCTATCTACACACTCTGCTCTTCCTGTACCTTAAATATGTGGTTGGCAAAATCAGTGCCTGTTATGGGAGTATCTGTCGCATTAGGAACAATTGAGGAAGTTTTTTCTTTTTTCCATCGATCACCACAGTTGCTTTTAGAGCTTGACAATGTAATTTCTGTCCTCTTTCAGAACAATGCAGAAAGGGACAAAGAACTGAAGGAAATTTGCCATTCTCAGTGGACAGGCAAGCATGATGCTTTTGAAATCTTTGTGGACCTCCTACAAGCACTGGTTTTAAGTTTAGATGGTATAAATAGTTACACAAATGTTAGATGGAATAACCGTATAGCTGGCCGAGCATTTGTACTCTGTAGTGTGGTAACGGATTTTGATTTCATCATTACCATTGTTGTTCTTAAAAATGTTCTCTTTTACAAGAGGCTTTGGGAAAAATCTTCAGGGGCAAACCTCTGATGTCTTCTTTGCAGCCAGTAGTTTGACTGTAGTGCTGCATTCACAAAATGAAGCGATGGAAAATGTCGAAGTTTATCATGAGTTTTGGTTTGAGGAAGCCACAAATTTGGCAACCAAACTTGATATTCAGAAGAAACTCCCAGGGAAATTTCGCAGAGCTCAGCACAGTAACCTGGAATCTCAGCTAACCTCTGAGAGTTACTATAAAGAAACTCTAAGTGTTCCAACAGTGGAACACGTTATTCAGAAACTGAAAGAAATATTCTCAGAACAGCACCTCAAAGCTCTTCAATGCTTATCTCTGGTACCCTCGGTCATGGGACAGCTCAGATTCAATACATCAGAGGAGCATCATGCTGACATGTACAGAAGTGATTTACCTAATCCTGACGCTCTCTGCTGAGCTGCAGTGTTGGAGAATCAAGTGGAAACACAGAGGGAAAGATATAGAACTTCCATCCACTATTTATGAAGCCCTTCATCTGCCAGACATCAAGTTTTTTCCTAACGTTTATGCATTGCTGAAGGTCCTATGCATTCTTCCTGTGACGAAGGTTGAGAATGAATGCTATGAAAATGGGTGAAAACGTTTCAGAGCATACCTGAGGAACACTTTGACAGACCAAAGTTCAAGTAACTTGGCTTTGCTAAACATAAATTTTGATATAAAACACGATTTGGATTTAGTGGTGGATTCATATGTCAAACGCTATACAAGTCAGAGCTTCCTACAGATAATTCAGAAACGATTGAAAATACTTAAGAGACTTTTAAAATAGGCTTTCTCTTACATTT
Source organism: Physeter macrocephalus (assembly GCF_002837175.3). Taxonomy (NCBI): domain Eukaryota; kingdom Metazoa; phylum Chordata; class Mammalia; order Artiodactyla; family Physeteridae; genus Physeter; species Physeter macrocephalus. Next base: position 17,248,612 of record NC_041214.2, read on the forward strand.
GATATTTGCAAAAATCTGTAAGAAATTTGAAAATATCTTACAGAAAAGTTGCAAGGTGTACGTAGGCCACTTAGTCGCTGAATATCTTGACCTGTAGGCCTCCCATTGAGTACATTAGTCATGGTAATCTGCCTGTTTAAATGGCCCGTTTGAACTCCCATGCTTTGGAGACCTAACTGTTCTTCCAGAAGATAGCATTGAAAGTACCATGTTACATTCTGTGTGATCTCTGCTAATGGCACTTTGGAATTGTATTAGTTAAGTCATTTTAGACATAACTTTTATCATGGTGGATCTAATTGTCAGGTATTGAGTTATCAGTTCTTTGAAGAAATAAATTTTGAGGAGGTATGGGAGGAAGGAATACATTTTATAAAACATTACAGTGAAGCTCATGACTGACCTTTGCATAGTAGGAGTTTTAAGTATGCTGTTAAAAATCTGTAAGGGACAGTTAAGAAAATTATCAGACTGTAATAGAAACATGTGAGCTCGCCAAACAAGGATTTCAGTGTAGATTTTGTCTTTATCAAATGAGGTTAAAGGAACAAGTTATAGTCAAAGTTTGAATGGAAGAGCCTGCCATTGTTGTTCCACATGTGGTTGTTGCTGTTTACATTCCTTTACTGAGCCTACATCTTCATAAGCTTTTTGACAGGTATATGTTGAACACTTCTGTTTCATGGTCAAGACAGGATCAGAGGCCATGGATACTGACAACTGATTTGTCTGTTTTCTTCTGTCTTTTTCCATGACTGTATCTACTGCCTCATCTTGATTTACAAGTAAAACCTGGAAAACCTACAAAAATAAGTTTTTTGTGGTTTATCTAGGAATAATACATAAAATATTGCTGTTATTTTTGGTGAAGAAAATCAATTTTTTATAGTTTATTTCAACCTAAATAAAATGTGAATTTTGTTTAAATAAATTAATTAATTAAATGATTTCAATAAACATTTATACATTGTATACACATAACACAATATTACTTTTTCTTTAGTCATTTATCTTTTAGTGTTATCAAAATAAGAAAAGTAAATTGTATATTTACTGTCATTTTTACCATTTCCAACATTTTTTATTTCTTGTATAGATCCAAGTTTCTGTCTGATAGCATTCCTTCTACCTAAAATACTCTTTTAACATTTCTTGTAGTGAAAGTTTGCTGATAATGAATTCTTTTTTTTCCTTGTCCATAAATTCTTTATTTCTCTTTCATTTTTTAGTGATAGATTAACTGGGTCCTGATTTCTGAGGTGACCATTTTTTTCTCTTTCAGTGCTATAAAGATGCCCCTCTATTGTCTTCAGGCTTAGATAGCTTCTAATAAGAAGTCTGTTATGACTCTCACCTTTGCTCCTCCAGGTGTACCTTTTTTTCCACTGGCTGCCTTCTAGATTTTATCTCAATCTTTGGTATTGATGTGTCTAGGTGTTTTCTTCCTCCCTCCTACACACTTCCCTCCCTCCCTCATATTCTCTCCTTTCTTCCTTCCTTTCTTTTTAGTATTTATCCTACTGGGTCTTCTATGAGCTTTCCAAATCTTTCATTGTTTGAGGGGAATGTTCTGCCATTATATTTTCAAATATATCTTCTCCCCATTCTCTTTTTTCATTTTGGAATTCCAATTGCTCATATATTAGACTATTTGACATTGTCCCACAGCTCTTGGATGTACTGGCTTTTTCCCCCTCTTTCTTTGTGTTTCGTTTGAATCATTTATTTTGAGCGATCTTTACCTTATTACTATATCTTTATTTCTGGCATTTCCATTTCATACTTTCTTATGGTTTCCATTTCTCTGCTAAAAATTTCCATGTGTTCTTGTATGTTCTTCTTCTTTTACACTAGAACCTTTAACACATAACTCATAGTTTTCTCTTTTTGATACCATGCCTATTAGCTCCAACATCTGGGTTCTGCAGATTGCATTGTCTCTTGGTAGAAAGTTGTTTTCTCTTGAATTTTTGTGAATCTCATCATTTATGGTTGAAAGCTGGATATCACGTGTAGAACAGTAAAGACTGAGATAGATATAGGTGTAGGTATAGATATAGATATAGACATAGATATAGGTATAGATATATGCCTGGATTGGGCACACCTCTTTTTCTACTATACATTTAATATGGGGAGTTGCATCAATCTAGTCAAAAGTTGAGTAGGGTTTGGGTTTTGCTAGCTCAATGTTTTTACCTTCTGCACACTATTGACTTTAGATTCCTCTAGAATTACCTGTACTTAAGGTGGGGGTTGAGTTTCCAAAGAATATTTTTCAGTGTTCCATTTTCAGTCTCAAGTTTAATCTTCTGTGAACGTAACCTCAAAGGAGGTCTCTCTTTATCTTCTTGCCCTGCCCCCAGTGATAGACTGCTGTTACTTGTTATTCAGTGCTAGCAAGCCTGGTGGCGGAGGGTGGGAATATTCTCTATTTCTTCCTTTATCTTCAGTCTTAGGCAAGACCTCTCTCTTGTGTCTCACAGAAAGAGATTTTTCAGTGATTCTGCCCCTTGGCCAGTTGTAGTTGACCTCTAATGGTCTGGGCCAAGCCAAATTCCTTTCCTTCCCTCAGGCGTTGAAGGGTTTTTTTTTTTTCTCTGTTCCCTTCCCTTCCCTTCCAATGGGTCTTCAATTATGTCTGAGAAAGACAGTATTTGCTGCCAGTTCCCCAGAGGCTTAAAGTTTTTGTACCATAGAAAAGATAAAAAAAAGGATCCAGGGATCTCCCACTGCTGTTCCCCTACCTCAGTCCTGCATTGCCAGGGGCCTCTTTCTGGTCTACTGCCCTGCTCTCAGACTATCTCATGAGAAACCAGAGAGGTCCATGGAAAAGAGTCTGGAAGTGTATACAAACTGCCTTTGTGTCTGTCATTTTCAGGTATTCTACATTAGGGCACAGAAAACTATGGTTTATGGGCTAGTCATCTGTTTTTGTAAATAAAGTTTCAATGGAATGCAGCCGCACCCAATCATTTGCACAATGTCTATGGTTGCTTTTGCACTATAAACACAGAGTTCAGTAGTTGCAACAGTTACCTTATGGCCCACAAAGCCTGAAATATTTACTATTTGACCTATTAAGAATAAGTTTTCCAACCCCTGTTCTATACTTTTACACTAGCCCACAGTTAGCCTTTAGCAATTCATTAAAAATTTAGGTCATGTCTTCTTACCCACTTGTTTGGTAGTCCCATTTTCCTCCCATGCTCTATCCCAGGTAAACTCACTTTCCCATGTTTTAATAGAGCCACCTATATTTTCTTAGTTTTCAGGTTGTTGGTTACTCTATGAAACTCAATTCTCTGGTTGGTTGAAGAAAAGGTATAACTTTGTCAAAGTGCTGGAAATTTTATGAATTTTTTAGGTTTTTCTTATTGTTATATTGGAAGTGATGCTTTTTCCAGTTTTTAACATTATAGCAGAAGCCCCTCAATGAACTTTTAGTTTAGTATGATATGTAGTTTTTAATTCCAATCATCATAAAGTTGGTAATCAATATGTAGTATAGATGCTACAGAAAGGACTTAAGGAGTATCTTTAAAATTTGAGGACAAGTTTAGAAACTGACACAATCTGAAAGTCATGTAAAAATGGAAAAGATTAGCTGCTGGAGAAGGTTTGTATGGCATTGTAAGCATGGTAACTGTAACCAAAGCACGGAATTCTTAAAATGCTACAGGATGTGTATTACAGTTCCAAATCCTAGTTCTTGGCGTTGTTATATAGCTTCTCCATTCTCAAGAGAAATTTTAAAATATTCTGAACGAAATTAAAATGAAAACACAACTTATGAAATTTGTGGGATGCAGCAAAATCATTACATACAGGGAAATTTATAACATTGAATGTACTTATTAGAAAAGAAGAAAGATGTAAAATCAATAATCTAAGTTTCCACTCAAGAAAACTAGAAAGAGAAGAGTAAATTAAATCCAAAGTACGCAGAACAAAATAAATAATAAGAATTAGAGCAGAAATCAATTAAGTTGGAAGTAGGAAATCAGTAGAAAAATCAACAAAACAAAAATCTGGTTCTTTAAGATAAATAACATCAATACATCTCTAGGAAGGCTAACTAAGGCAAAAAGAGAGAACACAAATTATTAGCATCAGAAATGAAAGAGGGCCATCACTTTGGACCCCATGAACATTAAAAAGGTAATAAAAGAATAGTACCAACAACTCTATGACCACAAATTTGATAATCTAGATGAATTAAACCAAATCCTTGAAAGACCTAATCTGCTAAAACTCATACAAAAAGAAATAAGCAATCAAAATAGGCCTATATATTTCAAAGAAATTAAAATACCTATTGTTAATAATCTTCCAGTAGAGAAAACATCAGTACCAGATGGGTTCACTGGTGAATTCTATCAAATATTTAAGGAACAAATTATAACAGTTCTCTAAAATCTCTTTTAGAGGATAGAAGCAGAAGGAATACTTCCTAACTCATGCTACAAGCTAGCATTATCCAAATGACAAAACAGACAAAAAATTACAAGGAAAGAAAACTACAGACTAATAGCTCTCATGAACATAGTTGCAAAAATCATCAACAAATTTTAGGCAAATGAATTCAACAATGTATAAAAAAAATCATATACCCCGATCAAGTAAGACTTATTCCAGGTACACAAAGTTGGTTCATCATTCAAAAATCAAATAATGTAATCCATCACAATAACAGACTAAAAAATAAAAATAGCATGATCATATCAATAGATACAGAAAAACATCTGACAAAATCGAGCACCCATTCATCATAAAAACTCTCAGTAAACTAGAATATAGAAGAATTTCCTCAACTTGATAAAACATAACTACAAAAAAAACTACAGCTAATATCACACTTAAAGGTGAGAAATTGAAAGCTTTCCCACTAAGATCAGGTACAAAACAAGGATATGCCCTCTCACCACTGCTTTTCAACATGTTGCTGAAAGTTCTATCCAAAGCAATGAGATAAGAAAAGCAAAATTTATGTATACAGATTTGGAAGGAAGAAATAAAATTCTTTGTTCACAGATGACATTCTCGTCTACGTAGAAAATCCAAAAGAAATGACCAAAAAAAAAAAAAATCTTGGAACTAATAAGCAGTTATAGCAAGGTTGCAGGATAAAAGGTTAATACACATAAGTCAATTGTTTTCCTATATACTAGCGATGAATGAGTGGAATTTAACATTGAAAGTATGGTATCATTTACATTAGCATCCAGAATATTAAATACTTAGGTATAGGTCCAACAAAATATGTACAAAATCTATATGAGGAAAACTACAAAACTGATTAACAAAATCAAAGAACTAAATAAACGGAAAGATATTTCATGTTTCTGGATAGGAAGACTCAATATTGTCAAGATGTTTTTCTTCCAATTTGATCTGTAGATTCAATGCAATCCCAATCAAACTCCCAGCAAGTTTGTAGGTATCAATAAACAGATTCTAAAGTTTATAGAAGAGGCAAAAGTTCCAGGATAGCCTACACAATATTGAAGAGGAACAAGGTTGGAGGACTAACATTACCCAACTGCAAGACTTACTATAAAGCTGCAAAAATCAAAAACAGTGTGATATTAATGAAAGAATAGACAAATAGATCAATATAAGCCTAGAAATAGACCCACACAATATAGTCAACTAATTTTTGATAAAAGAGCAAATGGTACTGAACAACTAGACACCCACATGCAAAACAAACAAACAAAAAAGAATCTAGACACAGATATTAAACCCTTCACAAAAATTCACTCAAAATGAATCACAGACCAAAACGTAAAATGCAAAATTATAAAACTCCTAGAAGATAACATAGAAGAAAACATAGATGACCTTGGGTATGGTGTTGACTTTTTTTTTTTTTTTTTTTTTTTTTGCGGTACGCGGGCCTCTCACTGTTGTGGTCTCTCCCACTGCGGAGCACAGGCTCCGGACGCGCAGGTTCAGCAGCCATGGCTCACAGGCCCAGCCGCTCTGCGGTACGTGGGATCCTCACAGACTGGGGCACAAACCCACTTCCCCTGCATTGGCAGGCAGACCCTTAACCACTGTGCCACCAGGGAAGCCCTTGACTTTTAAAATATAACACCAAGCACAATCTATGAAAGAAACAATGGATAAGATGGACTTATTAAAATTTCAAACTTCTGTTCTTTAAAGACAATGTCAGAGAATGAGAAGACAATCACAGATTGGGAGAAAATAGTTGCTAAAGACATAGCTGATAAAGAACCATTATACAAAATATACAAAACTCTTAAAGCTCAGCAGTAAGAAAACAAACAACCTGATTAAATAATGGCCCAAAGAGCTTAAGAGACACATCAGCAAAGGAGATACACAGATGACAAATAAGCATATGAAAATATATTCCACACCATATGTAATAAGGGAAATGCAAATTAAAATAACAATGAGATATCACTACACACCTATTAGAGTGGCTTTTTTTGTTGTTGTTTGTTTGTTTTTTTCCACAACATAGACCAGCATTCATTGAATTGGCAATGCATGTTCTGTGTAACTGTTGGAAAATGCTCTGGGTAACTGACAGGTCAAAGTTTCTTGGCATTGTCAGGTATTGTGCTATTGTGTAGCATTTCTTTTTTTCCCTCACTTTTTAAAAATAAACTTTTAGGGCTTCCCTGGTGGCGCAGTGGTTGCGCGTCCGCCTGCCGATGCAGGGGAACCGGGTTCGCGCCCCGGTCTGGGAGGATCCCACATGCTGCGGAGCGGCTGGGCTCGTGAGCCATGGCCGCTGAGCCTGCGCGTCCGGAGCCTGTGCCCCGCAACGGGAGAGGCCACAACAGAGGGAGGCCCGCATACCACAAAAAAAATAAATAAATAAATAAAAAATAAATAAAAATAAAAATAAACTTTTAAACCAAAGTACAGTACTTTTTATATACATATATATGTATATAGGAAAAATACAAATATATAACTAGGTGAGTGTGACCACAAAGTAAACATATCCATGTAACTAGCGCCCAGATCAAGAAATAAAATACTACCAACACCCCCAGAAGCCTTCCTTCTCCCCCATTACTACCTTTTTTTTCCTACGAAAAGATAATCACTATCCTAATTTCTAATAACGTGTTACTTTTGCCCATTAAAATTTTTTTAAAAATTTTTATTGGAGTATAGTTGCTTTATGATATTGTGTTAGTTTATACTGTTCTGCAAAGTGAATCAGTTATATGTATACATATATCCCGTCTTTTTTGGATATCCTTCTCATTTAGGTCACCACAGAGCACTGAGTAGAGTTCCCTGTGCTATACAGTAAGTTCTCATTAGTTATCTATTTTATACATAGTATCAATAGTATATATATATATGTCAATCCCAGTCTCCCAATTCATCCACCCACTCCTTACCCCTTGGTATCCATACATTTGTTCTATATGTCTGTCTCTCTGTTTTGTAAATAAAATCGTCTATACCATTTTTTTCAGATTCCACATATATACATTAATATACGATATTTGTTTTTCTCTTTCTGACTTACTTCACTCTGTATGACAGTCTCCAGGTCCATCCA